>NC_137631.1:548972-710772 GCF_963383615.2 Lipophrys pholis | reverse complement strand
ATCCTCTCCTCTCCCCTCCCCTCCCCTCCCCTCCTCTCCTCTCCTCTCCTCTCTCCCATCTCTCTGTCTCCCCTCCCCTCCCCCTCCCCTCCTCTCCTCCCCTCCCCTCTCCTCTCCTCTCCTCTCCTCCCCTCCCATCTCTCTGTCTATCCTCTCCTCTCCCCTCCCCTCCCCTCCCTCTCCTCCCTCCTCTCCTCCTCTCCTCTCCTCTCCTCCCCTCCATCTCTCTGTCTATCCTCTCCTCTCCTCTCCCTCTCCTCTCTCCCCCCCCCCCCCCCCCCCCCTTCCCAACCAGTCCTCAGAAAGCCTCCACCTCTGACTCTGGGTTCTACAAAGGTTCTTCCTGTTGGAGGAGTTTTTCTTTCCACAGTCGCAAATCAGTCTGCTGCTCATGTGGATTCGTTGGGTTTTTCTCTTTTCTCTGTTAAAAGCTCCGAGACATGACTGAGTTGTGTTTGGTGCTTTATAAATAAAGTTGAATTGAATTGAATTGAGCTGTGCATGATGACCCTTGACCCCCCACCACAATGCGTACAGTCAACTATTAAGAGGACATTAATGAAATACCCTCGCATTTTCCCTTCGTAACCATTCTATTGTGTGTGTGTGTGTGTGTGTGTGTGTGTGTGTGTGTGTGTGTGTGTGTGTGTGTGTGTGTGTGTGTGTGTGTGTGTGTGTGTGTGTGTGTTGGCCATCCCACACTGACCTCGTGCTCGCGGTTGTACCGTTTGCTCATCTCGGTCTGCGTGATGTCCCAGCCCACCTGGTACCACTTGAACAGCTCCTCCAGCGAGTCGGCGGCCAGGTCGAAGTGCAGGCCGTCCTGCTCCAGGCTCTGCAGCGTCAACACGTGAGGCTTCTCGTTCTTCCCGCTGCACACTGTGACCCGGGACGGACACACCCAGAACCCAGAACCCACGCACACGCACACCAACAGAAAGCCTCACCGTGAGAGCGAATCGCACGCGGACATCTCAAGCTGCCCGGTAAGAACAAAGTGTTCACGCTGTACATGTACTGCGATGTGCAGATCGGTTCTCAGGATCGGACACATGTGATCAAACAGCACAAAGGAAAAAGAATAAGAATCAAACGAACAAATAAAGTAGAGCTACACTCGGTAGAGCGCAAAACTTCACCAACGCCACATTAGTTTGTAGAACCGAGTTAGCATTGCTACATGATAGCCATTAGCTCATATCGATGCTAACTAGCCTGTCAGGTAGCTACATCACTGTGAAACACTGAGCGTCTCCATGGCAACAGACGCTGATCTCCTTTGACCTCCTCCATGAGGAGCCTCTCCTCCACTTTGTATGGGACAGATTTATGGGATTTATTCAGAAACATTTAGAGTTAAACTCTAATTCATCCCTGAAGATTTCATGTAATTCAGGCGAGAAGTTGGTAAAACTCATAAGTACAAATAAATAAATATATAAATGAAGAGGAAAACTTAACCTTCTCTAACTAATAACTACCTCAAATACACCAAGTAATCATTCATAATGAGGAGCAGAGGAGGAGCAGAGGAGGAGCAGAGGAGGAGTAGAGGAGGAGGAGCAGAGGAGGAGTAGAGGAGGAGTGGAGGAGGAGTAGAGGAGGAGGAGCAGAGGAGGAGTAGAGGAGGAGTAGAGGAGCAGAGGAGGAGTGGAGGAGGAGGAGTAGAGGAGGAGGAGCAGAGGAGGAGCAGAGGAGGAGCAGAGGAGGAGCAGAGGAGGAGCAGAGGAGGAGTAGAGGAGCAGAGGAGGAGTGGAGGAGGAGCAGAGGAGGAGTAGAGGAGCAGAGGAGGAGCAGAGGAGGAGCAGAGGAGGAGTAGAGGAGGAGCAGAGGAGGAGCAGAGGAGGAGTAGAGGAGGAGCAGAGGAGGAGCAGAGGAGGAGTAGAGGAGGAGCAGAGGAGGACCGACTCACGGTTCTGGATGTTGCACTTGGAAATGTCCACCACTCCTTTACACAGCTCACCCAGAGGGTTGTCCTCCAGATCCTACACACACACACACACACACACACACACACACACACACACACACACACACACACAGAGTTAGGGTGGATGTTGATGGGCGCTGCCGCAGGAAGCGCTGGACCTGATCTCCACCTGAGCCCTGCTGTCCGACTGAGAGTTGTTGGAAAGTTCCTCCACGTGGTTCGCAGGAAAGAAGTGTTGGATCTTCCCACCGAGGTCTCCTTTCCACCTGCAGGGGGCGACAGAGAGGCGAGGGGCGGAGGGAGGGCAAATCAAGTCGTTCAATGAAAACAAAGAAAAGGAAGATAACGAAAGTGAAAAACAACCAAAACAACAAACACGAAATAACTAAAAGACACAAAAAATAAAGCAGGAAAACATCAAGAAACAGGGATCACCAAAAGAAACAACAAACAAACAACAAAGGAAAAACAAACAACAAAGAAACAACAAACAACAAAAGAAACAACAAACAACAAAGGAACAATAAACAACAAATAAACAACCAACAAACAACAAAGAAACAATAAACAACAAAGGAACAATAAACAACAAAGGAACAACAAACAACAAAGAAACAACAAACAACAAAGGAACAACAAAGAAACAATAAACAACAAACAAACAACAAAAGAAACAACAAACAAACAACAAAAGAAACAATAAACAAACAACAAACAACAAAAGAAACAACAAAGAAACAATAAACAACAAAGGAACAATAAACAACAAAGGAACAACAAACAACAAATAAACAACAAACGACAAAGAAACAATAAACAACAAAGGAACAATAAACAACAAAGGAACAACAAAGAAACAATAAACAACAAACAAACAACAAAAGAAACAACAAACAAACAACAAAGGAACAACAAACAACAAAGAAACAACAAAGGAACAACAAACAACAAAGAAACAATAAACAACAAAGAAACAATAAACAACAAACAAACAACAAAGGAACAACAAACAACAAAACAACAAAGGAACAATAAACAACAAACAACAAAGAAACAACAAACAACAAAGGAACAACAAACAACAAAGAAACAACAAACAACAAAGGAACAATAAACAACAAAGAAACAATAAACAACAAAGAAACAATAAACAACAAAGGAACAACAAACAACAAAGGAACAATAAACAACAAAGAAACAATAAACAACAAAGGAACAACAAAGGAACAACAAACAACGTAAATAAACAGATTGATGACATAAATAGAACAAGGATCTACAAAACAATAAGTGAACACCAACACAACATAAAAGATATCAAACTACACAAAATGTGTGTGTGTGTGTGTGTGTGTGTGTGTGTGTGTGTGTGTGTGTGTGTGTGTGTGTGTGTGTGTGTGTGGGCTGACCAGTTGTCGTCGTCCTTGCTCACGTTGTGTATCAGAGCTCCCCGGCTGAAGCTCAGCTCGTCGGGCCGAGTCGCCTGGTAGCTGTACGCCGCCCGCACCGTGGTCGAGGGCTGGGAGGGAAAACAAGCCCCACCCCCCCACCGGTGAGCGTGGTGATCGAAACAAACACACCCAAGGAGAAACTCCCACTCACCAGCGAGGGCTCGATCTCGTTGGGCTCCACGTACATCTTCACCTCGTAGAGCGACGCGCAGTGAGTCTCCTGCGGGGGAAAGGTCCCAAGGTCAAACACAAGGGGGGGGCGGGGTCTTACAGGCTCCACCCCCCTGCTGCCCACACCCACCGTGCTGAAGAGGTCCACCAGCTCGGGCGTGACGGCGTAGCGCAGCTTGGTCTTCCGGTACAGCGGCTTCTTCCTGAAGTAGTTGACCAGCTCCACCAGACTGTCAAAGGTGGTGGTGGTGCCCAGAAGATAGACGCTGCCCTCCTTCTGGATCCGGCAGTGCTTCACCTCCCCGTCTCCTCTGGACACAAACAACAACAACAACAACAATAAACAAAACAACAACTCTTCCAATACACAAGAACCCAAGGACGTAAAACCTTTTAGTTTTACCTTCATCTGTTTAACGTCAATGTAAGAGAAACGAGATGTGACGGGAAAAGTTGATAAATAATAATAATGTAGTGACTGTTTGTCACTAACCAATTGGCTCAAACCATGAGTCCAAACTATTCAAATGACCACTGAGGCTACGTCCCAGGTACGTCCCAGCTACGCCCCAGCTCGGCTTTACGCAGCTCAACAGATGAAAACGAAGTCCAGACCAGAAGAGTCCGTTTGAGGTGGTTTATGTACTCATACTTTAAACATACAGAGACATTCTCTGCAGCCTGTCTGACGCTGTGGTAAAAAACCTTCTGCCCTCGCAGCCTGTGGCTCCGCCCACCTTCACCCACTTATGTAAATGTGCCTCTCCATCCATTGTTCACTCCCTCCTGACAAACGGGGGGAACCACGTTTTCTTTGAGAACAAAGAAACATCTGCTGACCGCTTGGTTAGACTCGCCATTAGTCACGTGACCCCCACCATGGCCCCCGCATCCCCTCCCGTAAGCTGCACTACTGCACTCCAACAGCAGGGGGCCATGGTGGGGGTCACCATGGCCCCCACCATGGCCCCCGCATCCCCTCCCGTAAGCTGCACTACTGCACTCCAACAGCAGGGGGATCCACTGACTCCGTCCACCAGGAGGAGCGGAACGCCGTGACCTCGGGGAGCGTCGTCGTCACAGCAACAACTCTGCATCAGTGAAACTGTGCCGCCATGTTGGCTCTGTGAGAACCCCACCAGAGCCGCCATCTTGGATGGGTATACCAATGCATCCATCACCCGTGGACACTTTCACGGTCACCACACTGACCCGGCGTCTGCCTCCCCCAGTGGACATTCGAGGTCACTACACCCATTCTCACACACACACACACACACACACACACACACACACACACACACACACACACACTTGTACATAGTGTTGCTGTTTAATAGATTAGTTCTCCATGTTTGCTACTTGAATGTGTTGATTTATGAGATGATTTCTGAATTATTTATGAATTAATACATTTTTATTAATAAACGCCTGTTAGCTGAATTGAACGATTCTTGGTGATTATTGTGTATTTATTGTTGACAATTCACTGGTTTGTAACAGTCTGTGCTCGGATCTCACACCTTCCCTTTTATTTAAGATTGTTATATTTTTACACAGAAATATTAACAAATTAGACCGATATTTTGGTATTAGCTATTTGAAGATTCTCTGGTGGTGCCCCCCTTTTATTATTAATGAATGAATAACAAATTTATTGAAATGAATAATTTTTCATTAATAAACAATTTTTGATCGTTTATTAACTTTAAGTAATTAATCGATTACTTTAGGAGTTGTTAATGAGTAAATGACCGTTTACTTCCACTAATAATTTCAATTTTAATAAAATTACTTCCAGTGATTTATTACTTCCAGTAAATTAATGCTAACAACCAAACATAAGTCCCAACACTCTATAAAGTAAATGTGATGTATGTGTGTGTGTGTGTGTGTGTGTGTGGAGTCTGTAGTTTGTACCTGAAGGTGATGGCGAAGGAGTCGGGTTCTCCTTCTCTCTGCCGGATGAGGAAGGCTCCGTCTCGAGGAATCCTCATCAGGTAATCTGCAGCCTGACCGCGGCTCAGATTACTGTAGAACCACCTGAACACAGCGTGTGTGTGTGTGTGTGTGTGTGAGTGAGTTTTGACAATTCTATCCTATATACTAATTTAAAAACCATCTTCACAATTGTTAACAATACTGCTCCACCGCCACTGAAACAAGTCATCAAACTTTACTCTGAACAAACACCCAGAAACTTGTTTCATCTCCAAAACATCCTCCACCATGACACAAACAGCCTTTTCATTTAAAACATCAAACTCTGGAATCAGTTTCAGTCTGAATCTGTAGTGTGGAACCAAGAAAAACCAGCTGTGTCACATCCGTCTATTTTAACTGTCCACTGTATTGTTGTTTAATGTATTCTAGTATTTTATATGAATTTATTAATCCAGGTGTTGAATTTTAATGTTTATTGTTGATGTTAATAATAGTCCCTAATTTGACTGTAGTTTACATTTATAATGTGTATTATAATGTGCTCCATAAGATTTTTAATATCTGTAGTAATTTTTATGTTTTCATGGTTACTAGTTACATGGTTAAGAGTTTTTACTGCTCGTTATATTTGTAAATATATATTCTTATGTTGTGTGACTGCAGGTGGAAACTAGCAACAGCTAAAATCTGGTAGGAAGCAAGACGAATATTTTTGTACACGGTCCCTGGAAAATAAATTAAAAAAAAAAAAAAAAATTTTAAGTGTGTGTGTGTGTGTGTGTGTGTGTGTGTGTGTGTGTGTGTGTGTGTGTGTGTGTGTGTGTGTGTGTGTGTGTGTGTGTGTGTGTAACGGACCCCTGGTTCTGGTGGGGCTCCGGTTTGGGGACAGGCTTGGTGAGGCGCAGCTCGAAGTCCTGGCAGCGCAGCGGCATCTCCCGGTAGTACTGGATCAGGGCGAACAAGCTGGGGAAGTGCAGGTTGGGCGTCAGGTAGAAGAAGGTGGCTCCGCCCTCCCAGCCCGAGCGGATGCGACAGTGCTGGACTCTCCCACTGCGCCTGAAGGCACCACGACACAGGTCACTTGATGCCGCCTGCCGCCGGGTCCAGGGCGTTTGTCAGAAGCTCGTTACCAGAAGGAGAGGCTGTAGTCGTCCAGGTTGCGCTCGCTCCTCCTCACGAGGAAGGTCCCGTCCAGACCGCCACTCTCCGCGCAGTGACTCTGGATCAGACGCTCCGCCTCCAGCCGGGCGTCCATCATCCCGCCGTGAAACCACGGCTCCGAGGAGTGCTTCTCACTCTGCTGCTGAAATCACACACACACACACACACACACACACACACACACACACACACACACACACACACACACACACACACACACACACACACACACACACACACACACGTTAATACAGTCTTCATCTCACCTGTTTAAACCACCCGGCACATGATCATAACTCCAATTAAAACACGAGTAACAAACGACACTGAGACCAGAACTGAGAAATCAGTGACGCTGCCGTTTAAACTAGGATCAGCCTCACGGCCATGCGGCCAGGATGTAAACAACAACAACTACAGCAGAAGCTTTATGGGAATATCACTGTATTTTGCACCAGAAGGTTGAATTGAAAGTGTCTCTATGTTTGTAGTCATTTAGTGTAGTAAGTGTTTGATTTAGTGAAAATATCGACATTTACGTATACTCTGCGCCACAACAAAGAAAACCTTTTAAGTTTAAATATAACGCTCATTATAGAAACTATGTTCTAAGTCAAACCACACAAAAAAAAGGGGTTTTTTTTTACGCTCTCTAAGTTTTCTTCTTCCTCCTCGTACTCCTCAGCGTAGTACAGCTTGTTGTCAGAGATCACACAATAGTGTCGGTTCCACCGCTGAAACAAAAACCACCACAAAAACACTTTAATTATGCAAAACTATTTCAAAAGACAACAATCTATCAGATGGCGATGAAATAAAGTACAAAAACTACCCCAAAGAAACTGTACGATAAAGAAAGAAAACCAAATCTACAACAAAAGGTTTCAGCAGGAAGACAAACGAGCACAAGCAGCTCCAAAAGAATCCAAAAAGACCCAAAACGTTCACTACAAGATGGAAAAACACAAACAAAACTATCAGAAATACATCAACAATTACCGGAAAAGACACACAACTACCACAAGGTACAAAACAACCAAATAAAGAAACAAAACTAAGACAAATTAATACAAAGCAACTAAAAAAGACAACAAACTACAAAACAACAATAAGAGACAAAACTACCAGATTATGAAACAACCAAATAAACATTCGAAATAAACTACCAGAAGTAGATACAAGACAAAGTACATAAAGACACAAATATACAACATAAAGACAGGAAACAACTCAAAAAAGAGAGAAACTAAAAGACGATACAAAACAAGCAGAAAAGACGTTTAAACGGGAAAAGACAAAAACTTTTTAGACAAAACAATTTAAAATAGACAATTACTGCAAAAAGATGCAAAACAACCAAATAACAAAACGAACGGGTGATGAAATGAACTAACGAGACAGAATCACAACAACAAGAGACACGATGTCAAAACAATCGTCTGACTAGACAAGAAAACAAGAAAAACACAAAACTGGAGAGGAATATTGTTCCTCTTGTGGAAAAAACAACAAAATAATAATAAAAGACTTCAGAGTACAACAAAAAGATGGGAAAAACAACAACCAACAGAAAAACACACAAAATGACAACAACAAAAAATGTTAAAAATACACAAGATATAAATGTGTTAAAAAGAAAAGACTTGATAAAAGAAATTAAACTAGAGAAAACCAAACAACACAACAACACATAACTCTAATACAACATCTTGTTGGTCTTTTGAGTGTTTGGAGCTTCAGCAGGAATGTTCTCCCTCACATCTTTTCCACGAGAACCTACTGAGCCTTACTCTACTCTACTCTACTCCCCCCTACACTCCCAGACTCTACTCTACTCTACACTCCCAGACTCTACTTGTCTCTACTCCCCCCTACACTACCAGACTCTACTTGTCTCTACTCCCCCCTACACTACCAGACTCTACTCTACTCCCCCGTACACTACCAGACTCTACTCTACTCCCCCCTACACTACCAGACTCTACTTGTCTCTACTCCCCCCTACACTACCAGACTCTACTCTACTCCCCCGTACACTACCAGACTCTACTTGTCTCTACTCCCCCGTACACTACCAGACTCTACTTGTCTCTACTCCCCCCTACACTACCAGACTCTACTTGTCTCTACTCCCCCGTACACTACCAGACTCTACTCTACTCCCCCCTACACTCCCAGACTCTACTCTACTCCCCCTACACTCCCTAACCCTAACCCTAAACGCTACGATACTTTAACCTTTAATATAAATGTGGTTAAACGGCGTTCGGCTCTGGATTCTGGTCGGGTTTTTAACATCTGCTGTGAAAAGAGGAGGCTGGAGGAAGAAGGTCACCAGTTAACAGGGGAACCAGTTAATCTTAAACACCAGTGGTATCGTGGCTGGGAGACCTCCTGATCCTGGTAGCGTGTCGCTCCTGAATCTTCTTCGCCACCAGACAAAGAAACGTCTGCAGCTTCTCGCTGCTCCACTGGTTGAGTTCTGAGCGTCTCTCTCTGGTTCTGATCGGGTTTTAAAATGGCGGCTGAACCAGACGCCCTCTGACTCAACTGTGTCGTGACACGGCGGCCAATCAGAGGCTGCCGTCTGCTGACGTCACATTGTCTACTGGCCACAGCTCGCTGGGAACCTGGAATAGGAACCAAGACAGTACCTGGTACCGGGAGAGTACCTGGTACCGGGAGAGTACCTGGTACCGGGAGAGTACCTGGTACCGGGAGAGTATCTGGTAGTGGGACTAACACATAGTGGAAAAGAGTCAATAGTGAGTAATCAAATCGAGGAGGAACTGGTGGAAAAGCACCGTTCTACAGGACCAACAAGAGCCTTCAGGGGTTGGGTCGTGGGCGTGGCTCTACCTGGTCCACGGGGTCCCATATGTCCAGGTCTCCCTGCTTCTGGCCCTTCCAGAAGTCCTTGGTGGTTCCGTCTCCGTCCACGGTCAGCTTCTTGTGCTGCTCCAGGGAAACAAACAGACCCGGGTCATGGACCGTCACCCCGAGGCCCCGGCCCCCCGCGGAGTTCTGTACCTTCAGGATGATCTTGCCCTTCAGCTGCGTGGGAGACGGCAGCTGCTCGGCCAGCTGCTCCACGGCGTCGCTCAGCAGTTTGTCTCCGAACACGTCTCTGAAGATCCTGGCCATCTGCCGCTGCTGCTCCAGAGGACAGTGCTCCTCGATGGACAGGATGAGCGGGAAGCTGAGCAGCATCACAACGTCAACAACGCACAACTTAATCACTTTCCTCACAACTGAACAAAGTGTTAGAGCAGGAGAAGATCAGAACTAATGAAGTCCTCTGCAACAGGACGTGGGAAACAACAAAACAACAAAGTAACATAAAAACAAACACAAAACCCACCCAGACACTACAAAAAACAACACAATAACACACAGCGACCACAAAATAAGGAAAAAGAGACACAAAATAAAACAAAACAACCACAAAATGACTATAAACACTGACAAAACTCCCCTAAACAACCAGAAAATAACAAAAAAGGAACAAAATAACACAAAACAACCAGAAAAATATCCAGACACACAGAAAACTGACAAAATACCCAAGAAAACACAAAGCAACCATAACATTACAAAAAAAACTGACAAAATATCATCAAAATGACCACAAAAGGACAACAAATTACAAAATAACCCGAAACGAGAACAAAAAACAAAACAAAAAGTCAACATAACACAAAAACACAAAAGACATCCAGAAACCATAGAATAACAAAAAGAGGCAAAATAACACAGAATAAGTGGTAACAGAGAAACACAATAACCACAAAGCAAAAAACACAATACATACAACAAAACAGGAAAACAGAAAGGCATAAAAAACCTCTAAAACCACCAAAGAATACGAAGTACAGTGTTATAAGATATATTGCAGTTGTGTGATTCACTTTGACGACTGCTTGACAAACCCGATGGAATCTCTATGACACTGCTTCTAAACTCTGTGACACCATGAAAGACTGCAAATATAAATAATAAATAATAATAAAGAGAATAACAACTTGGAACTGTCTGCCTGAATTAATGCAAAGTACATTTAATAAAAATACTGGAAGATAAAACAACCAAAAAGAAACCCGACCCTTTGCAAAGGAATAAATTAATACAGTAAGAAGATGACAGCGAAGCAGAACAAGACAATAAACAAACAAGAAAGAGGCATAAACCAGTTATAACCAGCCAGTTAAACCAGTTATAACCAGCCAGTTAAACCAGTTATAACCAGCCAGTTAAACCAGTTATAACCAGCCGGTTAAACCAGTTATAACCAGCCGGTTAAACCAGTTATAATCAGCCGGTTAAACCAGTTATAATCAGCCAGTTAAACCAGTTATAATCAGCCAGTTAAACCAGCCAGTTAAACCAGTTATAACCAACCAGTTAAACCAGTTATAACCAACCAGTTAAACCAGTTATAACCAGCCAGTTAAACCAGTTACAAACAGCCAGTTAAACCAGTTACAAACAGCCAGTTAAACCAGTTATAATCAGCCAGTTAAACCAGTTATAACCCGCCAGTTAAACAAGTTATAACCAGCCAGTTAAACCAGTTATAACCAGCCAGTTAAACCAGTTATAACCAACCAGTTAAACCAGTTATAACCAGCCAGTTAAACCAGTTATAACCAGCCAGTTAAACCAGTTATAACCAGCCAGTTAAACCAGTTATAACCAGCCAGTTAAACAACATATAAACAGCCAGTTAAACCAGTTATAACCAGCCAGTTAAACAAGATATAAACAGCCAGTTAAACAAGTTATAACCAGCCAGTTAAACCAGTTATAACCAGCCAGTTAAACCAGTTATAACCAACCAGTTAAACCAGTTATAACCAGCCAGTTAAACCAGTTATAACCAGCCAGTTAAACCAGTTATAACCAACCAGTTAAACCAGTTATAACCAGCCAGTTAAACCAGTTACAACCAGCCAGTTAAACCAGTTATAATCAGCCAGTTAAACAAGATATAATCAGCCAGTTAAACCAGTTATAACCAGCCAGTTAAACCAGTTATAACCAGCCAGTTAAACCAGTTATAACCAGCCAGTTAAACCAGTTATAACCAACCAGTTAAACCAGTTATAACCAGCCAGTTAAACCAGTTACAACCAGCCAGTTAAACCAGTTATAATCAGCCAGTTAAACCAGTTATAACCCGCCAGTTAAACAAGATATAATCAGCCAGTTAAACCAGTTATAACCAGCCAGTTAAACCAGTTATAACCAGCCAGTTAAACAAGATATAAACAGCCAGTTAAACCAGTTATAACCAGCCAGTTAAACCAGTTATAACCAGCCAGTTAAACCAGTTATAACCAGCCAGTTAAACAACATATAAACAGCCAGTTAAACCAGTTATAACCAGCCAGTTAAACCAGTTATAACCAGCCAGTTAAACCAGTTATAACCAGCCAGTTAAACAACATATAAACAGCCAGTTAAACGAGTTAAACCACTGCTAACCAGCCAGTTAACCCGGTTCTAACCAGCAGGAGGTTCTTACTCTGAGGTGACGAAGGCGTGTTCGTTTATGGCTTTAACAACGTCTTCAAACTTGATCTTGGTGGTTCGAGTCCAGCCGTGTGTGATGATGGGCTCCCCGGGGCCTTCCCAGCAGTCCACTGCACACAACACAACACAACGTTACACAATGCAACACAATGCAACACATCACACAACGCAACACAACGTTACACAACACAACGTTACACAACACAACGTTACACAACACAACGTTACACAACGCAACACAACGTTACACAACATAACACGTTACACAACGTTACACAATGCAACACAATGTTACAAAACACTACGTTACACAATGCAACACAACGCAACACAATGTTACACAACACAATGTTACACAACACAACGTTACACAATGCAACACAATGTTACACAACACAACGTTACACAATGCAACACAATGTTACACAACACAAAGTTACACAATGCAACACAATGTTACACAACACAACGTTACACAATGCAACACAATGTTACACAACACAATGTAACACAACACAATGTTACACAACACAATGTAACACAACACAATGTAACACAACACAATGTTACACAACACAATGTAACACAACACAATGTAACACAACACAATGTAACACAACGCAACACAACGCAATGTTACACAACACAATGTAGCACAACGCAACATAACACAATGTTACACAACACAGCACAATGTTACACCACACAACGTAACACAACATTACACAACACAATGTAACACAACGCAACATAACACATTACACAACACAACACGTTACACAACCAACACAATGTAACACAACACAACTTAACACAATAATGTTACACAACACAATAATGTTACACAACACAACGTAACACAACACATTACACAACACAACGTAACACAACACAACGTAACACAACACAACATAACACAACGTTACACAACACATTACACAACACAACACACTGTTACACAACGTAACACAACACAACACAATGTTAAAAGACACAGAAAGCCACAAAACGAGGACAAGAACCTCCAAAATGATCCAAAAAGCCCCCCCCCCCAAAGAAAAAAAAACAACTACCACAAATACATCCAAAATGACCAGGAAAAGACACTCAACTACCAGAAGATACAAAGCAACCAAATAAAGAAACAAAACTACCACAAATACATATAAAGCAACTAAAAACGACAACAAACAATGATGCAAAACACCAATAAAAGAGACGAAACTACCACAATATATAAAACAACTAAATTAACATCTGAAGATACAAGACAAAGTAAATTAAGACATAAAACAACAACAAAAAGACAGCAAACTATAACAAGATACAAAACAAGCAAGTAAACAAACAAACAAACCAGACATCAATACAAACCAAACAAAATGCTTAGAACGGGAAAAGACAAAAACTATCCAGAAACAAAACAATAGAAAAAGACAGAACATTCCAGCTAAAAAGAGGCGAAAGCGCCAAAACAGAACGGTTCCTGAGCGACACTCACGTTCCACACAGCGGCAGCCCAGACGGAGGCAGCGGACGTAGGCCTCGGTGGACGACTCGCTGCGGAGCTGGTCACCTGTCAGGTAGCTGTGAACAGGAAGCAGCACGTCAGGGTGTGTGGGTGTGTGTGTGTGTGTGTGTGTGTGTGTGTGTGTGTGTGTGTGTGTGTGTGTGTGTGTGTGTGTGTGTGTGTGTGTGTGTGTGTGTGTGTGCTGACGTGTTGTGGGACGAGCTGATCCAGTAATGTGACAGAGGGTTGTTCATGTCCAGGTTGTTGATCTGGGAGAACTTGTCGTCCCACACAGAGTTCTCCTTGGAGAACAGGAAGCTCAGGAACTGAGGAGACACATGGAGGAGAGGATTTAACGGAGGATTTAACGGAGAATTTAACGGAGAATTTAACGGAGGATTTAACGGAGGATTTAACGGCCTTCATCTCCACGTTTCTCCTCCAGTGATTGTCTGGAGGGAATTTGAAGCCGGCACCTCGCTGACGGTGAACTCGGGGTCGTTGGTCTTCCTCATGGTGTCGTCGATGAAGGTGGTCATCAGCTCTCGTACCTGGTTCAGGTCGCTGGCCCACAACTCCTGAAGAGGAACACATCATTCAGTACAAGTCCTCTAGAAGCTGAAAAAACCTAGAGCTACACTCAGTAGAGCGCAGAACTTCCCAAACGCCACATTTGTTTGAAGAACCGAGTTAGCATCGCTGGCATGATAGCCATTAGCTCATATCGATGCTAACTGTCAGGTAGCTACATCACTGTGAAACACTGAGCAGGGAGCGTCTCCATGGCAACAGACGCTGAGCTCCTTTGAGTTCCATGAGGAGCCTCTCCTCCACTTTATATGGGACATTTGTTCAGTTTTGGGGGATTTATTTGGAAACAGTTAGTGAACGTACCAAAATCTAATGGAGTGGTCTTAATGATGATAAATCATCCCTGAAGAGTTCATGGAATTCAGAGGAGTAGTTATTGTAAAAAGTTGGTAAAATACATAGAAACAAACTAATAAATAAATAAATAAACACAGATAAAACATAACCTTTCATTGGTGAAAGTTAAAAAAACTAAACACACTTCCTCTTATCTTTTTATCAGGACTGTCAATATGGACACGTTAAGGTGTTTTAATCCATCATCATGATTAATCGGATTAAAAATTTGAATGCAGCTAACCTATCTGCAGGGTAGAATGACGGTAAATGTCCACAGGATTTAATAGTGATTAATCAAAATGAATCCACAGCAATCCTGTGATTAATCTAGTTAAAATATTTTAATCGTCTGACAACACGAGTCTGAATGTTTTTCTCTTTTGATGAGACCTCATCACGGTTTAAAGTCACAGATTCGCTCACCAGTTCCTCGAGTTTTAGTTTTTAAAGATTCAATGGCCAAATCTATACATTCTGGGTTAAATATTACAGGTTAAAAGTTCACAAAGTGATTAAACGTGGAAAAACTGCAAACGGTGAAGCACAGAATCAACCAGAGAAACACAAAATAAGAACTAAGGCCCCGTTTCCACGACAATGTTACAAGAGGAAACGCATCATCGCAACGTTTTCGTTTGAGAAAACTTTTGTTTAGTTACACAGAAAGGGCAGAAACACTGAAAACGCAACTCTTTGAGACACTGCTACTGCGATACTACTACATAATGACAACAAGCAAACTTTAGGTTCAAATAATAAACTGGAACTCAAAAGTTTCAAATGTTAAGAGAGAAACAAGAAGAAAACATGTAAAAGATGTGACTAAAATTACTACTAAGAGATTAAATAACCGCAAAGATCCAGATACTCATGTGTACAAGTAGAGTACTAGTATTAGTACAGTTTGTACCTTCATGAATAAAGACATCTTTTACCTTTTGGTGGTAGATGAGGAATCTCTGGAAGTCGTGCAGCAGAACCGCTGAAGCGTCGGGTTTATCTGTGTTACTGTGGAGAAAACGTTCTGTATGAATACACCTAACATAGAATATCTGAGTACAATGTAATATTCATGAGAAACACTCCGCCCCACCAAAAAAAAATACAAAAAAACAAAGGGACACAAAAACTGCAAAAAAAAAGCCACAAAACTACAGACACCAACAGACCTAACTACAAAAACACAAAATATGAGTACAAAGAGAAATAATATGTAAAAAAAACAGACACAAAGGAACCACATAAATACAAAAAAACTTCAAAAAAGACAGAAAAATAAACAGACAAAAACACAAAACCGGAGAGGAAAACTGACTTCAAAGAGACAAAGAACTAGAAAACAATAAATACAACAACACAGCGATGCACAATAACTACAGACAGACAGGAAATACCTGCAAGTAAATATTCAACTACCAGGAAACAAAAACAAAACAAAGAAACATGAGACAAAGAGATAAAAACAACTACAGCGAAACACAAAAACTACAAATAAACACCAAAAGGACACAGTACAACAAAAACACACAAAAACACAACAAAGACACACAAACAAACTTCAGACACACAAACAAACTTCAGACACACAAACAAACTTCAGACACACAAACAAACTTCAGACACACAAACAAACTTCAGACACACAAACAGACTTCAGACACACAAACAAACTTCAGACACACAAACAGACTTCAGACACACAAACAAACTTCAGACACACAAACAAACTTCAGACACACAAACAAACTTCAGACACACAAACAGACTTCAGACACACAAACAAACTTCAGACACACAAACAAACTTCAGACACACAAACAGACTTCAGACACACAAACAAACTTCAGACACACAAACAAACTTCAGACACACAAACAAACTTCAGACACACAAACAAACTTCAGACACACAAACAAACTTCAGACACACAAACAAACTTCAGACACACTGAACTGAAAAACACAGAAGGAAACAAAACAACAAAAAGAAAAGAAAATCAACCAGAGAAACACGAAAAAGCTCCAAAAACAAAAATAAATAAAACAAAGAGACACGGAGCGATGAGGAGGAGGAGGAAGAGGAGGAGGAGGAGGAGGAAGAGGAAGAGGAGGAGGAGGAGGAGGAGGAGGAGGAGGAGGAGGAGGAGGAGGAGGAGGAGGAGGAGTGGGAGTGGGAGGAGGAGGAGGAGGAGTGGGAGTGGGAGGAGGAGGAGGAGTGGGAGTGGGAGGAGGAGGAGTGGGAGGAGGAGGAGGAGGAGGAGGAGTGGGAGAAGGAGTGGGAGGAGGAGGAGGAGGAGGAGGAGTGGGAGAAGGAGTAGGGGTGGGAGGAGGAGTGGGAGGAGGAGGAGGAGGAGGAGTGGGAGGAGGAGGAGGAGTGGGAGAAGGAGTAGGGGTGGGAGGAGGAGTGGGAGGAGGAGGAAGAGGAGGAGTGGGAGGAGGAGGAGGAGGAGGAGGAGGAGGAAGAGGAGGAGGGGTGGGAGGAGGAGGAGGAGTGGGAGGAGGAGGAGTGGGAGGAGGAGGAGGAGGAGGAGTGGGAGGAGGAGTGGGAGGAGGAGGAGGAGTGGGAGGAAGAGGAGGAGTGGGAGGAGGAGGAGGAGGAGGAGGAGGAGGAGGAGTGGGAGGAAGAGGAGGAGGAGGAGGAGGAGTGGGAATACGAGCTGCTCACCCGAGAATAAAGCGACACGACTCCTTCTTGAACTCGTCGAGGATCTGAAATAGAAACAGGAGAGTTTCAGGACGGAACCGAGCCGATAGGAAGAGAAAACAAGGAAACGGCGGGGAGATACTTCGTTCTGCTCAAACAGGATCAGGTTATAAAACTTGTGGAACTGCTCGAAGTCCAGACGGTCCGTCTTCGCTCCGATTTCCTGCCGAGACACAAAACACTGAGTTGAAGCACGAAGCTGAACAGAGTCTCCGGGCTCGTCCACGTTCCCCCGCTTGATGGACCCGAGTCTCTTCAGGGACTTTCTGGGAAAGTCTGTTTCGTTTGGGGAAATGTGAACGCACTCTGAATTCGGTGCCGGATTTTTCATGCAGAACCTGGTCCACTTTAAAACACCAGTCTCAGTCCTCTTTCAAACGGACCTTCTAGCGGGCGCGGTGAGGGGTTGAGAGGACGTGACAGAGAGCGCAGTGCATTCTGGGTAGTAAACAAACAGCTAACCCGGCGAATCAGAAGACGCAGATGCAGAAAGAAACAGTTGGAGAATATCTGGTGGGCAGACGTGGAGTCGAGGAAGAAGTAGTGAAACAGGCTCTTATTGCTCTCTGGTCTGAAGACTTGACATCCTGCTTGTTTGAGGCTACTCATTAGCCACGGGCTAACTAGCCTCGCCGCCATGGGCTAAAAAGGCGGGACTTCCTGTTTTGGTCCAGACCAATCAATGAGCCGTGTTTCTTCTTCACTTCCTCTCTGGTCAGTGTTGGTTTCAGGCAACGGCGCCCCCAAACAGCAGCTGGTGGAACTGCAGGAGGTTTGGTCCGGTATGTAAAGTGAATGTGAACGCCACCTGAACCAAATGAAGGGGTGAAAATTCTCGGCTCCGCCCCCTCACAAGCGAACCGAGTCCTGGACTATCCAACATGAAAGACCCCTCAGTCTTCGGTGAGTTCATGATCCCCGTTCGTACCTGGAACTTGTCCTTCAGCACCCGAGAGCTGGGAGTTTTGTAGTTCATCAGCGGCAGCAGAGCCTTCAGCTCCTTCATGGAGATACTGAGGGCAGAAACACACGTCGCGTTAACGAGCTCAGCCTCCGTTTGTTAAACCACATCTCAATTAAAACATCTATACGTTCACAAAACTTTCACCTTTACACGGACACATTTTCACAACCATGTTAGTTTACATGGGAACGGCAGAAATGCGGAAAAAGATGTAGTTTTCATGTTGGGCCACTAGTGGGTGCTGTTGGTAGCTTTTGTAATGAAAGCACACACGTAGCAGTGAACAAAACACTATAAACATTAACAAAGCTCAAACAACGACACAGATCATTTACGGATTTTTACGGGTTCATGAGCTTCATGCTGCCGATACTTGAGCGATGCGTTCAGGTGCATCATGTAACTCTGACCTTTCTTGAAACTGCATCACGTTAGCAGTGCGTTATTCATTCTTCCACACCACAACATTTTTGTTCCTACCCCCAAAGACAGTACTATCCCAGGCAGAACTACAGGTCAGCAGTCGTTTCTGGGGGGACATATTTAATAGGTGGACTGATCAAAGTATATCTGTGTTTTCTTCAAGTGTTTCTAAGTCTTGAAAGTGTTTTATCGAGACTTAGGACCAATATATGACAATACTTCCCTCCTGTGTTTGTATATTTCAGCCAATGAGGTTAGTATATTGCTGTTTTTTGTTGTTTGTTTTTAGTGTAGTTATGATAAGGCCTGACTTGCTAACGGTGCTAATGCTAACGGTGCTAATGTAGCTACAAGTGCATGTAAAGGCATAATTTAAAATATTTCCATGGTAAGTACAATTGTAAAAGGCTTCATTTCATGTGTATATAAGTAAGAGAGTTAATTCATGCGGCGTTAACAGCAAGTTAAAAGGCGACAGCTCATTCTGTAAATACCAGTTAACGGTTCACACGCCATTTTATTGTGTATACGTGTTAGAATAGTATATGTAAGGGTTAAAATGATGTTTCATAGGCATTAGTAGTAAAAGACTTATGTTAAGGTACAATTTGTATATTGCTTGGTTATCAAGTATTAAGTAATTTGTATTTAATTGTTCATGCATTTGTTGCGCATCAACGGTTCTCATGTTTTAGGGTTTCGGAGATTATGGAGATTAATAATCCCTGAGCAGTAAACATGAAGGACAACTGTGCTGTAGTTCATCATTACACCGAGGGAAGTACATTTATTCTTTTGCTTATTAAATTTGGCGGGTGCGGCTTATATTCAGGCGCTCAATAGTCCGGAGATTACAGTAGTTTTACTACGGCCGTGGTGACGAGGACCAGGACCAGGACCAGGACCAGGACCAGGACCAGGACCAGGACCAGGACCAGGAGCAGCAAATCTGAAAAGTTGTGTTTTCTTCGTTTCCATGGATACAGAGTTGGAATGTTTGGAAATAGTTCCATCTTGGAAACCATTTTCAAAAATTTGCGTGCGTGCGTGTGTGTGCGTGCGTGCGTGCGTGCGTGTGTGCGTGCGTACGTGCGTGTGTGTGTGTGTGCGTGTGTGTGTGTGTGTGTGCTACCTGTTGGTCTTGGTCTGATTAACAGAGTACATCTGTTTCCTGAGCCAGCTGGACGGACGACAGCAGAGAGAATAGACATTCACCACATAGATCATTGATCACTCTGTGTGTGTGTGTGTGTGTGTGTGTGTGTGTGTGTGTGTGTGTGTGTGTGTGTGTGTGTGTGTGTGTGTGTGTGTGTGTGTGTGTGTGTGTGTGTGTGTGTGTGTGTGTGTGTGTGTGATGTTTCTACCTCTCTATGAGGACCGGAGTGGGAGCAGCCAGAGTTTCCTCTCTGAGCAGCTCCAGTCCAATCAGCCACTTCTGAGCCTCGTCCACAGAGTCGGCTGCAGTCCAACAAACAATAACAAGTAATCAAGTTACTTGCTACGATTACATTACTACTTTAGCTGTAATGCTACAATTCATGAATCTGGCTAATTACTAAGTAGTTACTTTTTTGGAAACTACATCCAGATTATAGAGCATCTCCCTCCTCCAACATCAGATTATAGAGCATCTTCCTCCTCTAACATCAGATTATAGAGCATCTTCCTAATCTAACATCCAGATTATAGAGCATCTTCCTCATATAACATCCAGATTATAGAGCATATCCCTAATCTAACATCCAGATTATAGAGCATCTCCCTCCACTAACATCCAGATTATAGAGCATCTCCCTCCGCCAACATCAGATTATAGAGCATCTTCCTAATCTAACATCCAGATTATAGAGCATCTTCCTCCACTAACATCCAAGTTATAGAGCATCGTCCTCCTCTAACATCAGATTATAGAGCATCTTCCTAATCTAACATCCATATTAGAGAGCATCTTTCTCCTCTAACATCAGATTATAGAGCATCTTCCTCATCTAAAATCCAGATTATAGAGCACATTCCTCCTCTAACATCCAGATTATAGATCATCTCCCTCCTCCAACATCAGATCATAGAGCATCTTCCTCATCTAAAATCCAAGTTATAGAGCATCTTCCTCCACTAACATCCAAATTATAGAGCATCTTCCTCCACTAACATCCAGATTATAGAGCATCTTCCTCCACTGACCTCCCAGACTGAGGGTGTTAAGGACGAATTGGGAACCGTAGAAGACGGTGAAGCAGGTGTTTTCATCGTGTTTGTCCTTCCCGTCTTTAAAGCGTTCGAAGTCTTTGGCGTTCCTCCCCGGGCGAATCTCTCGGATTTCGAAAAGATCCACTGAAACACAAAGAACGCAGTTCGTCGGCGTGTTCGGTCTCGACAGACGCAGGATCTGGGATTTTTCTAAATATTTGTCAAATTGAGTCAAACTTTCTCAATGTTCAGTTGTTCAATTATTCTTTTTCATAAGTGTGTGTGTGTGTGTGTGTGTGTGTGTGTGTGTGTCAGAACTCACGGACACCGTCGGTCCGGTCGGCGGTGCGTGTCCACGCTACTTGCCGGGTCTCCATGATGACCTGCACGGTGAGTCGCTCCGCCTTCTGGCGGAACACCGTCATGACCACGCCCATCTCCAGGTCGCGCTTGATCACGATCTTCTTGTACTCCGTCATCTCGCCGGGCTGCAACGACCGAGCCATGGCTGCTGCCGCGCCGCTCCCGCTGGAACCACGTTAACCAGATTAACCAGATTAACCAGATTAACCCACCAACAGTCTGAATCTTTAAATGAATCCTGGACGTCTAAACATGTGAGCTCAAGACACCTGTTAGCCGTTAGCATCCATAGCTCCGTGGAGCCTTAAAGAGACACACACCAATATAAAAAGTATAAACGACGAGTCATTGAGACAAAGACGTGATTCAGAAAGAAATGATCAAACTAAATCTTTAAAGACGAACAAACCTCCTCCTCTGGTTTCTATTTTTAACTGAACGGAAGTTGATTGATACGAGAATAAGTTGATGGATGATTGATGAATGATTGATGAATGGGTGGATGAATGATGAATGGGTGGATGAATGGGTGGATGAATGATGAATGAATGGGTGGATGAATGATGAATGGGTGGATGAATGATGAATGAATGGGTGGATGAATGATGAATGGGTGGATGAATGATGAATGAATGGGTGGATGAATGATGAATGAATGGGTGGATGAATGGGTGGATGAATGGGTGGATGAATGGGTGGATGAATGGGTGGATGAATGATGAGTGGGTGGATGATTGATGAATGGGTGGATGAATGGGTGGATGAATGGGTGGATGAATGATGAATGAATGGGTGGATGAATGATGAATGGGTGGATGATTGATGAATGGGTGGATGATTGATGAATGGGTGGATGAATGAATGTTTGCTGTATGAATGAATTGATGGATACATTCATGATGGATTGATTTCATCAGCACATGAATTGATGAATTAAGTGAATGCTGAATTAAATAGAGGCGAGATTGTATGGATGAATGATGAAATGATGAAGGGATGAATGATGAAATGATGAAGGGATGAATGATGAAATGATGAAGGGATGAATGATGAAATGATGAACGATTCAATGAGAAGTTGAATTCCTGATAACTACTGGATGAAAAGTTTGGATGGACGGATAAACGAGTAGACGAATGGGTGAAAGTTACTTTCAGTCGACAAACAAGACATTGATCATAAAACTGGTGGTGAGATAGACAGAATGTTTCCCGCTGCAATAAAAGCTTCTTTCATGTCTCATGCAAATGTTTCCATTGATTCCTGATCCATTTGACTGTTATCAGTCTGTCCTGTGTTAATCATTGATGTCCCTCTGATCGGGACTCTGTCCTTCACTGTGACGCTCACCAGAGGGTGAAATGAAGACGGATCCGTCCTTCAAGCTGAGACGAAAAGACGGAGTGGAGCTTTTACCAAAACGACACCTGGTGCAGAATCAGAGCAGTAAGACTGACGGTAATAACAATCCAACTTGGTAGTTTTATTTTGACAGTCACTTTAATAACAATCCAACATCCCTCCATCCATCCATCTCCTCCCTCTTATCTGTTTCCGGGTGGTGGAGGTGTCAGTCTGAGCACCGTCACCCAGATCATATTGCACCATTAAGAACCTTCCTGCGGGTGGAGAGCCCACAGGAAGGTGGAGAGCCCACAGGAAGGTGGAGAGCCTACAGGAAGGTGGAGAGCCCACAGGAAGGTGGAGAGCCCTCAGGAAGGTAGAGAGCCCACAGGAAGGTGGAGAGCCCTCAGGAAGGTGGAGAGCCCTCAGGAAGGTAGAGAGCCCACAGGAAGGTGGAGAGCCCTCAGGAAGGTGGAGAGCCCACAGGAAGGTGGAGAGCCCACAGGAAGGTGGAGAGCCCTCAGGAAGGTGGAGAGCCCTCAGGAAGGTAGAGAGCCCACAGGAAGGTGGAGAGCCCACAGGAAGGTAGAGAGCCCACAGGAAGGTGGAGAGCCCTCAGGAAGGTGGCGAGCCCACAGGAAGGTGGAGAGTCCACAGGAAGGTAGAGAGCCCACAGGAAGGTGGAGAGCCCACAGGAAGGTGGAGAGCCCACAGGAAGGTGGAGAGCCCTCAGGAAGGTGGCGCCCGGCGTGGGACATGAACCCTCTACCTTGAGATGGGACATGAACCCTCTACCTTGAGATGGGACACGAACCCTCTACCTTGAGATGGGACATGAACCCTCTACCTTGAGATGGGACACGAACCCTCTACCTTGAGATGGGACATGAACCCTCTATCTTGAGATGGGACATGAACCCTCTACCTTGAGATGGGACATGTATCCTCTATCTTGAGATGGGACATGAACCCTCTACCTTGAGATGGGACATGTATCCTCTACCTTGAGATGGGACATGTATCCTCTATCTTGAGATGGGACTTGAACCCTCTACCTTGAGATGGGACTTGAACCCTCTACCTTGAGATGGGACTTGAACCCTCTATCTTGAGATGGGACATGAACCCTCTACCTTGAGCTGGGACTTGAACCCTCTACCTTGAGATGGGACATGAACCCTCTACTTTGAGATGGGACTTGAACCCTCTACCTTGAGATGGGACTTGAACCCTCTATCTTGAGCTGGGACTTGAACCCTCTACCTTGAGATGGGACATGAACCCTCTACCTTGAGATGGGACATGTATCCTCTATCTTGAGATGGGACATGAACCCTCTACCTTGAGATGGGACATGTATCCTCTATCTTGAGATGGGACATGAACCCTCTACCTTGAGATGGGACTTGAACCCTCTATCTTGAGATGGGACATGAACCCTCTACCTTGAGATGGGACATGAACCCTCTACCTTGAGATGGGACTTGAACCCTCTATCTTGAGCTGGGACTTGAACCCTCTACCTTGAGATGGGACATGAACCCTCTACCTTGAGATGGGACTTGAACCCTCTATCTTGAGATGGGACATGTATCCTCTATCTTGAGATGGGACACGAACCCTCTACCTTGAGATGGGACATGAACCCTCTACCTTGAGATGGGACACGAACCCTCTACCTTGAGATGGGACTTGAACCCTCTATCTTGAGCTGGGACTTGAACCCTCTACTTTGAGATGGGACATGAACCCTCTACCTTGAGATGGGACTTGAACCCTCTACCTTGAGATGGGACATGAACCCTCTACCTTGAGATGGGACTTGAACCCTCTACCTTGAGATGGGACTTGAACCCTCTACCTTGAGATGGGACATGAACCCTCTACCTTGAGCTGGGACTTGAACCCTCTACCTTGAGATGGGACATGAACCCTCTACTTTGAGATGGGACTTGAACCCTCTACCTTGAGATGGGACATGTATCCTCTATCTTGAGATGGGACATGAACCCTCTACCTTGAGATGGGACATGTATCCTCTATCTTGAGATGGGACATGAACCCTCTACCTTGAGATGGGACTTGAACCCTCTATCTTGAGCTGGGACTTGAACCCTCTACCTTGAGATGGGACATGAACCCTCTACCTTGAGATGGGACTTGAACCCTCTATCTTGAGATGGGACATGTATCCTCTATCTTGAGATGGGACATGAACCCTCTACCTTGAGATGGGACTTGAACCCTCTATCTTGAGCTGGGACTTGAACCCTCTACCTTGAGATGGGACATGAACCCTCTACCTTGAGATGGGACTTGAACCCTCTATCTTGAGATGGGACATGAACCCTCTACCTTGAGATGGGACATGAACCCTCTACCTTGAGACTGAGCGTCTCATGCTCTACCTACTGAGCTGGCCGGGGACGAGCTAATATGATTTTGCACTGAAATAAAGAAAAGACTTTTGCATCGTCCCGGCGCGATGGACTCAGTTGATGGACAGGAAGCAGAAGACAAACAGTAGCCGCCCAGCGCCTCACACCCTCCTACCCAGGAAACAGCTCACCAGGAGGCCGGCTGCTACCAGACATAAACGTAAAAGTGTTCTGAAACAAAAAGACAGACGTTCCGTGTCTCGTTGTTTAAACGGGGGAATAAAATGAAATGAAGGAAATGAAGGAAGAGGATTTGACTTGCAAATGATGTGACTCACAACAAAGCAGCAGGAGGTCAAAGGTCAACAACATGCTGGGAGTTCTCTTCTCTTACATCACCGTGGGTTTTTATAACACGTCCTCACACCGAGGACAGAATGACCAGAACTTCAAAAGGTCCTTTTAAATGTCCAACGTGTTTACTAATCAATCCCCCACAGTGAAGAGCGACTCTGCGACTCCACTGAACGGGAGTCGATCATTAACTGACGTGTTTCCACTGATTTCTCTGTTCAAACCTTCAGCGCCGCTGGAGGGAAACCACCGCAGCCAACACAAACACTTACACCTACGGGGCTGCTGCACAGGTCTCCCTGGAGGCTCAGGAACACACTGCCTGTGGACGATTCTGAAAACCACCAAATGTCACCGTCTGTCAACGCTTGCAGAAAAAAACAAAAAACAAAAACACCTTTCATGGACGATGTCTTTGAAACCCGGGGAAAATGATCACTGCAAACATTCATGGAAACAGTTGATCAAAAACAGTACTGTAAACCACTGTCTGTGAACACTTGTGAAAACCATCATCTCTGAACACTCATGAAAGTCATTGTCAGTGGACAGTCCAGACAAACCCTCATCTGTGACCACTTACTAAAACCGTTGACCTTGAATGCTCCTGAAAACCACTGTCTGTGAGCGCTTGTGAAAACCACTGTCTGTGAGCGCTTGTGAAAATCACTGTCTGTGAGCGCTTGTGAAAACCTTTGTGTACACTCCTGAAAACCATCATCTGTTAACACTGTCTGAAACAATTGTTCTGAAACACTCGTATAAACCATTGTCTGTGAACACCCATGAAAACCATTGACTGTTATGATTTGTGAAAACCATCATCCAGGAACACTTCCAAAACCTATCGTCTGTGAACACTCCAGATATTATTCATGAGCAAACCTTTGTGAACATTACAAAAAAAGACCATTGTCCGTCTCGACACTTGTGAAATCCACTGTCACATAACACTGTAAACAATCCCTAAAACTAATCTGTGAGCACTCTGCTAAAACGTCTGCCGACACTTTCAGAAACACTAATTACTTGTGAAAATCATGGCCTGTGCACACTTCTGAAAAACAACATGCGTGAACACTTGTTGAAATCATTGTCTGTGGACACACCAACCAACCACTGCCTGTAAACAGTATTGGCAGTAAACACATCTTAAAACCATTGGCTGCAAAATTTGTGAAAACCACCGTCTGTGAACACTCCCAAAAACCATCACTCGTTGACACTGCTGAAATACCATTGTCTGAAATCCACTGTCGATAAACACTTATGAAAAAAAACCCCACTCTTCGCTGACTTGATTGTTGACAGGGCGACAGAGGGAACAGGAAGTGATGCCATTGTGGGGCCCAGCCGTGAGTTCGGACAGAGGGAGCTCACAGTCAGGATGGCCGAGCGCTCTAAGGTTCTGCGGTTCTGGTCGCAGTCTCCCCGGGAGGCGTGGGTTTGAATCCCACTTCTCACAGAGAACTTTTGAACCAGTCTTGTCAAAAAGACTGAAACGAGAATAAACTGTCAACTTGCTTTTCCACCAGTTCCTCCTCAGCCCTCAACGACTTGCTATTGACTCTGTTCTACTACGTGTTAGTCCCACTACCAGGTACTCTCCTGCTACCAGGGGAGTAGTAGGTACTTTCCTGCTACTCTCCTGGTACCAAGTACCAGGTACTGTCTGCTACTCTCCTGGTACCACGTACTGTCCTGCTACCAGGTACTCTCCTGCTACCAGGTACCAGGTACTCTCCTACTACCAGGTACTTTCCTGCTACTCTCCTGGTACCAGGTACCAGGTACTCTCCTACTACCAGGTGCTTTCCTGCTACTCTCCTGGTACCAGGTACCAGGTACTCTCCTACTACCAGGTACTTTCCTGGAATGATGCCAACTTATTTGTGCTTTGAGACAAAAGTTGTGTCAGAAGTGGGATTCGAACCCACGCCTCCAGAGGAGACTGCGACCTGAACGCAGCGCCTTAGACCGCTCGGCCATCCTGACCTGAAGCAGCATCTCTTCAGCTGAAAGTGGAAACAGTACAGTTCTTCATGCTCTGTAGAGTGAGAGCATCAGAGAACTCCTCATTACATTATGTGACAGTTTCAAGTGTCTCTTCCTATTTCTAAACAACTTCTTAAACTTTACAATCACCCCGAGTATTTTAAGTCCCTTACTTTATGACATAACTGAGGGTGGATGGTTTTCCACTTGTACCTTCGTTCGTTCTTTTATTTATCTATCAGGGACAGTGCGATATACATAGAGCAGTGGTTTTCAAACTTTTTACACCAAGTACCACCCAGAAAATACTCCAAGTACCACCATAATGACCAGCACTATACAGTAGCCCAGTAAGCCGAAGTATTCATCAAAAACAAGGCAGAGGTTTTACTCCTAAAGAAGAATATTTAATCTTGTCAGCCATTGTAACATTTTACACAGTTAGATTAGTAACATGACGCTTAAATATAGGAAAATAAAAGACTGTACTTAAATAATGATTCAATTAAAATAGATTGCAGGGAAAAGTGTGTGTGTGTGTGTGTGTGTGTGTGTGTGTGTGTGTGTGTGTGTGTGTGTGTGTGTGTGTGTGTGTGTGTGTGTGTGTGTGTGTGTGTGTGTGTGTGTGTGTGTGTGTGTGTAACGTGTGTCTGATCCTGGCTCTTATTTTTCACCATTCCAACATTCCATAGTGACGTTCTGCTGCTTTCACTTTATTTCTGGACGTGTCTGAATCAAAAGCTTCAACATGGAGGAATGGAGGTGTAGAATGATAGAACTGCTCTACAGCCGTTTCCATGGTAACCTAGGTAACCACTCTGATTAAAGTTCTCTTTCACATGAAGCCATTAAAAAGCTCATTTTAGCTCTAAACACTCCAACTTTCATTTACAGTAGTTTGTAGTTTGTTTAGTAGTTCCTGAGGAACCAGAAGTCTGGCTTCATTAGAAAGAAGTTCTGTGGAGCGTCTCGGAGCGGAGCGCCCCCTGCTGCCTCCCCCCTGCACCCTCACACTGCCTTGCTCAGCGGCTGCTGCTCCTCAGCCGGCGGTCAGAAGGTGAAACAAGACCTGGACGTGACGTTAGTTAGAATAATGTTCATCCGACGTTAATGTTTATAAATTCTATCTGACGTAGCTGACTGACAGGTGGAGCTCTGCAGCATCTCGAGAGCCGCGGCTCCGCGAACGCAGATTAAATAATCCCGTTCCCTCGTATTATTAACTTCAGGAAACGACTTATTATATCGTTCCCACACGTATTTTTTATTTTTTTCTCTAGAACCACTCCGGGGCTCCGTGTTCGCTGGAGTTTTCAGAAAGCCGGTTCCACCTGGCCTCCACCTTGTAGGTAGTGATACCTCCAGAGATAACTCCGCCCCCAGCTGATGACACGTCGGGTCCCAGTCCGGCTCCGCTCTGGTCCAGCAGCGAAGTGGGGCCAGCGGAGCAGCAGCGTAGCCCCTGATAGGCCGGGGCTTTGGCAGTGGAAAGACAAAGAACTGGTGCTAAGGCTGGCCCTGGACCAGGACCAGAACTAGAACCTGGTTCTTTCTGGTGGAAATGTATATCTATTTCAGTGATCCTTTGGCGTACTACTACAGGGAGCCCCGAGTACCACTAGTGGTACGTGTACCAACACTTTGAGAATGACTGACATCGACAAAATCTGATGTGTTGCACATAGAGTATGGAGCTCCACACTAATTTGCAACTCTGGTCCCTGGAAGAGCTTTTCAGAGGGTAAAAGAGGAAACAACAGTACATACAACATCAAGATACATCAGACAAGCAGAAATACACAGAATACACAGAGTAAATATCTGATTCACAATTACCTGTTATCATAAAACACATTCCCTCCCTCCCTCATTCACTACAGCTGTACTGTACTGTCCTGGTACCAGGTACCAGAACAGTACCTGGTACCAGGTACCAGGACAGTACCTGGTAGTGGGACTAACACGTAGTAGAAAAGAGCCAATAGCAAGTGGAGTAGGGCTGAGGAGGAACTGGTGGAAAAGCAACATAACATTTTATTCTCGTTTCAGTCTTCTTGACAAGACTGGTTCAAAAGTTCTCTGTGAGAAGTGGGACTCGTACTCACGCCTCCAGGGGAGACTCCACCAGAGCCTCAGACCACTCGGTCATCCTGACTGTACTAATCTGACCTACTACCCTACGTGACATAGCAGCTCTTGTTACCAGTGGCGTGTAAATGGTAGAAGGACCAGGATGTGGTCTGGAGGGGAGGGGGGACGTGTGTCTCGTCACCCTTCACATGGAATACTTTGGGTTTTACTCTTATTTGTGCGACACTGAGGTGGAGAGTCTGAAGCCTTTCAGACGTGTTTCAGAAAACCTTGTCCTTTATTCTGAAAATAATGTCCGTTTACACGGAAACAGACGAAACGCTGAAAACCATGGCATTAGCATCTTGGGCCACTAGTGGGCACTGTTGGTTGTTTTTCTAATGAAAGTACACACACACACACAGCAGAGAACAATGAGCTCTAAACAGTAACAATGAAGAGTATTTGAATGTCCCTCAGGATAAATAAAGTGTCTCTCTATCTATCTACACAGACATTCTAGTGAACAAACTACGGAGTTGGATTGTTATTACGGTGACTGTCAAAATAAAACTACCAAGTTGTATCGTTATTACGGTGACTGTCAAAATAAAACTACGAAGTTGGATTGTTATTACAGTGACTGTCAAAATAAAACTACCAAGTTGTATCGTTATTACGTGACTGTCAAAATAAAACTACCAAGTTGTATCGTTATTACGTGACTGTCAAAATAAAACTACCAAGTTGTATCGTTATTACGTGACTGTCAAAATAAAACTACCAAGTTGTATCGTTATTACGGTGGCTGTCAAAATAAAACTACCAAGTTGGATTGTTATTACGCGACTGTCAAAATAAAACTACCAAGTTGGATTGTTATTACGCGACTGTCAAAATAAAACTACCAAGTCCAGGAGAAAATGGAGTGGGAGCCGTGACATCAGATTTTGTTTGTCTCTACTGAGCATGTGCAGAAGCAGTGGTCCAGAATTACGTCATAGTTGATCTATTTCAATGTTAGTCACATGTAAAGTATCTGAGACCCACATTGAGGGTTCACCTCAAAAGTTCTGTCAGAAGTGGGATTCGAACCCACGCCTCCAGGGGAGACTGCGACCTGAACGCAGCGCCTTAGACCGCTCGGCCATCCTGACTGTGCTGACATCCGCTCGCACCAATCATCTGGCAACTAGTTTCAGTTTTATCGCCCTGAATTCTCCACAGGGCGGAAACACCAGGCAACAAAAACATCATTTCAAATTAAAAGAAAGAAGAAACATCTGAACAATAATCAAAATGAACGAACGAGCCCACAAAGCGCAAGGCGCAAAAACAGAAAGATCTATTAAAAGATGAGTAAATTGACCAAAACTTGAAGTAAAAAGTCCCTTAAAGACCACAGACAAGACCACAGACAAAGACCACAGACAAGACCACAGACAAAACCACAGACAAAGACCACAGACAAAACCACAGACAAAACCACAGACAAGACCACAGACAAAGACCACAGACAAAGACCACAGACAAAGACCACAGACAAAGACCACAGACACATTAGAAACTTTTGTCAAAATATCTGAAAAGACCAAAAACCGCCAAATAAAATGGTGAAAAAAACACATGAGAATCAGAAACGGGTCAAAACAAATAAAAACGTCACAAGTTCTCACAGCAGAGAAAAATGATAATATTGCATGTAAATCCATCAAAAGCTACATTTCCAGGGAACCAATGAAAATAACTAATGAAAACTCATTAAACTCATTAAACTCCGACCAAACAACTCAAGAAATTCAAACTGAGAAGAAATGTGAAGAAAGAAAGTGACAAAATGATAAAGAAATAAACTAAATGCCTCAAAAGTCCAGAAAGGAGAGATGAAAGAAAGGAAAAGAGCTGAACTCCATTACAAAACATCTGAAATGAAGTGAAATGAGCTCCAGACAACTGAGAACCACCAGAGAAACATCTCCCAACCCTCAGGGGGGTCTGACGTCACAAACAAACAACAACAAATAGCACAAACACCTAAACTACTTTTATAAGTAACAAAACTACCAGAATTCACTGAAACTAAAAAATTCAGATAAAAACGACCCTAAATCCAGAATGTGACTGACTGTGGCCAAGAAGGCTTCGCTTCCAACCAGACACTAAAATCACCACTTAAACTTCCAAACGGAAGTGAAACAAATAGAATTAAAACAGTAAAAATCACCATGAAACGACTGAAAAGGTTGAAGCAGCAGCAGAGTACTGAGGAGGAGGCGCTGCTGGACGCCTCACAGGAAGAAACACCTTCAAGAATATCACAAGAAAAACACTAAATGTCCTCACAAGACACCAAAATACCGCAAAACTATTAAGAAAGACATGCAAAACTACAAAATGTGACAATACTAAAGATAGAGTAAAACTCCCCATTAAGTTCCACCTGAAGCTGCATTCCTGCGGTGATTGAACTTAATGACAAATATAAAGCACAACAGGTCAAAAGAAGATTATAGAAACACCATAATCTGAAAAAAACGACCAAATATTACAACAAAAACTACAGAAATGACCCAAAACAAGAGCGAAACTCACGTTCGGACTGGAAGTTTCCGTTAAAGGAGTTGAGGTGGAGCCGCGCTGCGGAGAACCTGCAGGAGGACCGTGATACACTGAAACTCACCGAGGGTTGTTCCAAACTGCCTCCAGAGATAGTTTAAAGAGAAGATGAGAGATAATGTGGTAGTTTAGAGTGACCCCGCCCCCCATGCCCCCCCCCCGCAGTGAAAAGCGGACTTCCCTCCTGCCGCCGCACCGCGGACACTTTAACCACATTCAAACTTTACTGACTTAAAAAATCTCCTTTCCTACCTTCCCTGCTCCGCTGTATCGGCAGCTCGAGCCCCCCTCCTCCCTCCGGTGCGGGGGGGGGCTGCAGCACGAGCACGGTGAGGAGGAGGAGGAGGAGGAGGTGGTGATGAAGAGTGTTGAGAACACGGTCAGTTCCTCTAAAGAGGCGCACAAGGAAGTAAAAGTTTGAAACTAATCCGGAAGAAGGACGGAGTGTGTGTGTGTGTGTGTGTGTGTGTGTGTGTGTGTGTGTGTGTGTGTGTGTGTGTGTGTGTGTGTGTGTGTGTGTGTGTGTGTGTGTGAAAGGGGGGGGGGGTCACCTGACCACGCGTTAACCGGCAGCGCTCCTCTCGCGCGCCACTTCATGTTGCAGAGACTCTGACTTCAATGTGAATTCACTCGCGGCCTATGAGGACATGAGGACATGAGGACTCTGAGGACATGAGGACATGACCCCCCCCCCCCCCCCTCCTGTCAGACACTGACTGAGGGCCTTTCATTTGCATTTTCAGTCAGTATATGGTGATTTGTTTAACTGTTTTCTGGGAGTTTGGACGCGTTCTAGATGTAGTTCTGCTGTTTTGTGTCTTTTCTTCTTATTAACGTCATTTTGTCGTATTTTTTTTTCACATCACCTTTAATTAATGATCATTAAGACGTTAATTAACAGCAGAAGTGCAGTTTGAATCCCTTTTATTAAACATTTTCATTTAACACACGTTTCACTCTTGTTTGGTTGTTTTAAGTCATTTGGTCACATGACTTTACTTTGTCACTGTTGCACATTAAAGTGTTTATAAATTGATCTTCTGTGGTATTTTAGTACTTTGGGGGAGATTCTGAGTGTCTTTTTCTGTTATTTCCATGTTTTTGTTGTGCAGTTTTTCCTGTTTTCCCCAGTTGGTGTTCTCACTGCATCGCCTCCTCCTCGCTCTGTTAAACACCAAGAACCTGATATGTCAAAGCAGGAAGGATGTTTATTTACTGTAATCCTTTGAATATTTGTTGAGCACATCATACAAAAGCTACTTAATGCAAGGACAATACAAAATGTTAAATATTTTATGTTCTGATTCTGAATAATCTATCATTACATTCTAGTGCTGCTAAATTAAGAGTGTTGACTTAAGTTAAAAAGAAAATCAACTGAATCGACACATTTTATTAGTTTATACATTTCTTATTCTGTTTGTATAATAATCCTATAAAATGTTTTCAACATTTTTTTAAATAAATGTGGCAATAATCAACAACCCCATCACAGGTAAATAATCATTCAAATTGATTTTCATTGATTGATTCACCAGTGAATTTATATTTTAAAACTACAGGTTTATCTCAAACTGTCAAATGCAAATAAAAAGAGAAATAAATCAGGTCAAATCCCCAATGTTGTAGAATTAAATCCCAATGCTGGTGCTGATCTGAGAGTAGAAGCTGAAGCGTGTTGGAAAGCGAGCGGTGATGTTCTGGACGGACGTCAGTAAACGGAGCATTAAAACAGGAAGTGTTTGTGGACGAGACGTCAGCTGCTTTCAATATTCAAGCTGCTTCTGTTTCTGCTCGGCGGAGCAGCGGTGGAGAGATTCTATCAGCCTGAGCTGCCGGCAGGATTTGCATCATAGCAGAGCTGAAGAGGAAGAGGAGGAGGAGGAGGAGGAGGAGGAAGAAGAGCTGTTACTTTCAGGCTCCTTTTACATGGCAACGGTTTGAAAAACCATGTCCGTTTCCACGGTAACAGCAGAAATGTTGGAAATTATGTAGTTCGCATGCCAGCCCATGAGTTGGCACTGTTGTTCTTTTAAAAAAAATTTTGAACATACACACTAGTTACTGCGGCCATGATGACCAGGACCAGCAGCAGCAGCGTTTCACAAAAGTTATGTTTTCCCCCCGTTTCCACAGAGTTGGAGCGTTTTCAAAAAGTTCCACCATTTTCAGTGACTCAGACCGCCGTTTCTGTGTAAAGAGAGGTTTCCTGTTTTAATTCTCAGTGAGGCTTCAGGTAGGAAGCAGCCGACAGCGTCAACATGACATTTTCACCATTTTAATCCATTTTAACAGAAGAGCAGCGGGAAATCATCTCAAAAAAGGTGTCTGTCAGAAGTGGGATTCGAACCCACGCCTCCAGGGGAGACTGCGACCTGAACGCAGCGCCTTAGACCGCTCGGCCATCCTGACTGTAGTGACGTCAGGTCCAACGTCCCTAGAAGAACAACTCTAAACGCAGGAAAGCAGAGAACTACTGAATGAAAAAATGAATTGGTGGAAACTCTGCAGGCCCACAAGGAAGTACCTCCAACCCTGCCAGCTGCTGTATTCCCCCTGAATACTACAGTCTTTACTTGAAAGTGTTAACCATTTACTTTTCTTATCTTGTACTCGGGAGGTTTTTAGTCTTAATTCTTTCTTCGAGGTTGTTTTTTTGGACCTTTATGGACTCGGTCACTTGTTTCACCTCTGATGTTTCACTGCGTCAGTCTGCAGCTCGTCTGGAACAACAACATGACAATAGGCTATTTCGCAGTATTTCTAACCCAAAAACATTAAACACAACAGCATTCATTGTTTGTTAGTATTTTTTAAAGAAATAAAGATAAGAGCAGTTGCTAAGTCATTCCGTTAACGTCTATGTTTCATACTGAACCTATGAGCGATTAAATTAGCGTGCTAAGTGTTGCTCACTGAACAGTATGTGTGGAGATCTTGGTGCTGCATTGACTCACTGCTGCCACCTAGTGTACAGGAGGAAAACAAAGCAAAAAAAAGAGCTGCAGGGTTTTTTCTTACTTTATTGAACGTCACATGATCCACCACAGATTTGCTGAGTCAGCTGCGACAAACACTGAGCACGCAAAACATTAAATAGAATAATCACATTATTTATTGTGCATGTAAGCAGGACCAGACAGACTGTTTGCTGCTTTTTATTCACACAGAAAAAATCTTCAGTTTAATGTGTTTCAGTATATTTCAGTGTATTTTCAGTCACTATTCACTAAAATCTCATCTTTTTCTCCTCAATCTAACAGAATGTTTTTTACCTCCTTAACCTCATGAACAACAATGTGAGGAGCCGTTTACACGACAATGTTTCAGGAGAAAACAGATTGTTTTTGTGTTTGTGCTTTGAAAATGATGTTCGTCTTCATGGAAACGGCAGAAACAATGAAAAAGGTGTAGTTAGTATGATGGGCCACTAGTGGGCGCTGTTGGTTTGGTACTGAAAGCTCACACACATGCAGCATACGGTGACTGTCAAAGTTAAAGTACCAGGTTGAATTGCTATTACAGTGACTGTCAAATGCTCTACTGAGCATGTGCAGAACTACTAGTTACTATGGTGACGGGATCGGGTGTGCTGTCAGTGACTCAGCACCGTTGCCGTGGAAACGAACCCTAATATGCTACGAAAGTTCTCGGTTTTCACAAAAACGTCGTGTAAACGTCGTTTCATCGTTGGACTAGTGCGACCTCTGGTGGACGATCCGGGAAAAGCTTTTCCAGAGAAACTGCATGACGTCGTTCCGTAATGATCCTAATGGTTCCGTGTTGCCGCCTGTGCTTTAGCCGCCGGAGCGTCGCTCCCTGGTCACGTGACCACGCCCTGTTGATTCTCACCTTCAGCCTCCAGCTTCAGTTTGTGAGGTGAAGCTCTCAGAGGAGAGGAACCGACTCTGTTCTCGCAGGGCTTCAGTCTGTTCTCACAGGTCCTGGTCCTCCTCCGACTCCCGGAGGCCCTGGCTGTGCAGGCTCTTCCCCGTCATCTCCATCAAGGCCTGGGCCTCCAGCTCGGCGTCCAGGACGCTCCTCTTGCCCCGCCCCTCCTCCCCCTGCAACACACAGCTCAGCTTCACCAGAGGAAACAGCTGGGGGATGGAAATGAGTTGGTGGAGCGGCGAGCGTCACGCCTGATCTGAACAGGAAGTTCAGGAGGTTTTGAAAAGAGCGTAACATTCTGAAGAACTGCGGTTCTGCTGTCGCCCTCACCTCCTCCGGCTCGGGGGGCTTCCCCACCGCCCACACCTCCACCCGGTCCAGCCTGAAGTCCTCGTGGGCGGAGAGCTGCGGGCTGCCGTAGGTGGTGCATCTGGGCCGAGCGCGGCTGTGACCGCGGCCGAAGTCCCAGTCCAGCCAGAGGCCGAAGTACCCGTGCTGCCCCCCCATACCCTGGCCCGGGGCAGAACAGACACAGTGTGTGTTTGTGCCAAAGGAATGTTAGAAAACACGTTTCTGTTGGATTTGACAAATACAAAGTGAAGAAAAACTTTCACGGCGTCTCAGGGGTCAGTTTACACAACAACGGTACCCAGAGCCACTGAAAACACAACGACTCCGTCTCCATGGAAACGAGGGGAAAATCACCCTCTGCTGCTACTGTGCACATCTCCCCACGCCTCTGTCCCCCTGCTCAGCATGATTCAAGTAAGAACGCAGAGCTTTCACTTGAAATGTCGTGTAAACGAGGCCTCACGGTCCGGAAAACGGTTCTATTTATTTCACTTTCAGTAAAATGTGACCGAGCGGCTCTGTGGAGAGAAGCTGAGCTCACCAGGCCGTTGGGCATCGTCTGCTGGTTCTGGTTCAGATACATGAAGTGCTGGTTGTAACCTGAGGCTGTGAAAACCCTGAGCTGGGGAGAGACTGAGAACAGGAAGCATCTGGAGTCACCTGCACACACACACACACACACACACACACACACACACACACACACACACACACACACACACACACACACACACACACACACACAGACACACACACACACACACACACACACACACAGACAAACACAGACAAACACACACACACACACACACACACACACACACACACACACAGACACACACACACACACAGACACACACACACACACACACACACACACACACACACACACACACACACACACACACACACACACACACAGACAAACACAGACAAACACACACACACACACACACACACACACACACACACACACAGACACACACACACACACAGACACACACACACACACACAGACAAACACAGACAAACACAGACACACACACACACACACACACACACACACACACACACACACACACACACACACACACAGACAAAGACACACACACACAGACACACACACACACACACAGACACACACACACACACACACACACAGACAAACACAGACAAACACACACACACACACACACACACACAGACAAAGACACACACACACACAGACACACACACACACACACACACACAAACATAGACAAACACACACATACACACACACACACACAGACAAAGACACACACACACACACACACAAATAATATTTAAAACAAACTAAGACAAAAAGATAAAAAAACATTTTAAATAAAAAAGAACTATATAAATTGACTAAATATATTAAATGATGAATGTAGTTTATAAATGATAACAAATGGTACAATGCAAAACTTTTATAAATAAAAAATAATTATAAATGCATATTCTGAATAACAAAAAAGTAAAATAAACTCAACAAACTTAAAAAACAAATAAACTCTGAATTAATTGATTAATGGGAAAATTATGTTTGCTCTATAATAAAAATTAGAAATTTTTTAAATGAGACTAAATTATATAAAATAAATCTAAATAAATAAACAAATGGAAAGGATGGCATCACATAAACATAAAGTAAGATGAAATAAAAAGAGATAAAACAAAGTTAAATATTATCAAATAACCTAAGATCAATAAAGGTACTTTTTCTTTCATGGACGGATGGATGTGCTGATGACCTGCAGGTGGCGCTCTTCTCTGTTCTCACCCTGGAACTGAGGCTTGACCTCCCAGCTGTGGGAGGCGAAGCCCCCGAAGACGTGTCCCTCGGTGTCTTTGACGAGGAGCAGCGTCGGCCCCTTCTTCATCAGGCCGCCCAGCATGCGGGTGAAGCTCTCCCCGTGCAGCTGGGTGGAGAACACCAGCCTCCAGGGGGCGCTGTAGCCGTCTGGAAGCTGGACAAACAGAGACGGAGAGTGGGACGTCTTTTTCCATCAAACGGCAGCGAACGTCTCATGAGGATTAGGAGGATTTTAAAGTTCAGCTCTGACCTGAGGAGTCAGGAACATGAGGGTGGGGAGGTCCAGGAGGCTCTTCACCTCCTTCCAGGGCGTCTCCCTACAGGGGGGGAGCAGCGGGGGGGCGGGGCGTCCACTCAGACACACCTTCAGACCCTCGGACACCAAAACCTCCAGGTACAGAGACACCTGGGAAACCCTGAAGATCCAGTCCTCCAGAGAGGAGGAGTCACAGCCTCCATCTGAGGAGGAGAGAGGAGGAGAGAGGAGGAGAAGAGAGGAGGAGAGAGGAGGAGTCACAGCCTCCATCTGAGGAGGAGAGAGGAGGAGAGAGGAGAAGAGAGGAGGAGAGAGGAGGAGTCACAGCCTCCATCTGAGGAGGAGAGGAGGAGGAGGAGGAGAGAGGAGGAGTCAGAGCCTCCATCTGAGGAGGAGAGAGGAGAGAGGAGGAGTCACAGCCTCCATCTGAGGAGGAGAGAGGAGGAGAGAGGAGGAGTCACAGCCTCCATCTGAGGAGGAGAGAGGAGAGAGGAGGAGTCACAGCCTCCATCTGAGGAGGAGAGAGGAGGAGAGAGGAGGAGTCACAGCCTCCATCTGAGGAGGAGAGAGGAGGAGAGAGGAGGAGAGAGGAGGAGTCACAGCCTCCATCTGAGGAGGAGAGGAGGAGGAGAGAGGAGGAGAGAGGAGGAGTCACAGCCTCCATCTGAGGAGGAGAGAGGAGGAGAGAGGAGGAGTCACAGCCTCCATCTGAGGAGGAGAGAGGAGGAGAGAGGAGAGAGGAGGAGTCACAGCCTCCATCTGAGGAGGAGAGAGGAGGAGAGAGGAGGAGAAGAGAGGAGGAGAGAGGAGGAGTCACAGCCTCCATCTGAGGAGGAGAGGAGGAGGAGTCACAGCCTCCATCTGAGGAGGAGAGGAGGAGGAGAGAGGAGGAGAGAGGAGGAGTCACAGCCTCCATCTGAGGAGGAGAGGAGGAGGAGAGAGGAGGAGTCACAGCCTCCATCTGAGGAGGAGAGAGGAGGAGAGGAGGAGGAGAGAGGAGGAGTCACAGCCTCCATGAGAGGAGGAGAGGAGGAGGAGAGAGGAGGAAGAGCACCTGTGAGTGTTTCTACCTGCAGCCTTGAGTTCGGAGCACATCTGTCCAGCCAGCTGTTTCACTCCAGACGAAACGTCTCCCATCCTGTCAGGCTGCCAGCCCTGCAGGCGCCCCCTGTGGACCAGGACCTGAACTACAGCTGTGACCAGGTCCTCCACAAACTGTGCAGGGAGGAGAGGAGGCGGAGCAGAAGGAGGGAGGAGAGGGGGAAAAGGAGGAGGAGCAGGAGGAGAGGGGAGGAGAGGAAGAAGAGGAGGAGGAGGGAGGAGAGGAGGAGGAGGAAGAAGAGGAGGATGAGGAGGAGAAGGAATAGAAGAAGGAGGAAGAGGAGGAGGAGGATAAAAAAAACTAAAGTTCTGCTGCTCAAAAATACAAAAAACTGTAATGAAATAAACGAATGGCCTCACCTCCGTCACCTGCTCACATGTGACATGCTCCGCCGCCGGCCCCGTTGCATGCTGGGACATGGCCATGACGAGGGGCGCCCGTTCCTCGGCTGTTCCTCGCAGCGTGTCGGCGAGGAAGATGACGAGCTGCTCCCGTCCGGCTCCTGATGGAGGAGCGGCGGTGGCGGGGGGGCGGGGCTTCTTTCCTGAGGCCGCCGGGGCCGCTGAGTCCAGATCGATGCTGCAGAGACACCTGAAGACCCTCGTTACCATGGAGACCGGAACCACCGAGCCCAACGAGGCCTGGAGGAACAGAAGAACAGTAACTACAGTCAGTGTCTCCTCCTCTTCCTCCTCCTCCTCTGTCTCCTCCTCCTCTTCCTCCTCCTCCTCCTCTGTCTCCTCCTCCTCCGTCTCCTCCTCTTCCTCCTCCGTCTCCTCCTCTTCCTCCTTCGCTTCCTATTCTTGTCTCCTCCTCCTCTTCCTCTGTCTTCTCCTCTTCCTTTGTCTCCTCCTCTTCCACCTCCTCCTCCTCCTCTTCCTCTGTCTTCTCCTCTTCCTTTGTCTCCTCCTCTTCCACCTCCTCCTCCTCCTCTTCCTCGTCTTCTTCCTCCTCCTCCTCCTCTTCTTCCTCCTCCTCCTACTCCTCCTCTACTTCTTCTTCCTCCTCCTCCTCTTCCTCCTCCTCCTCTTCCACCTCCTCCTCCTCCTCTTCCTCATCTTCTTCCTCCTCCTCCTACTCCTCCTCTACTTCTTCCTCCTCCTCCTCCTCTTCCTCCTCCTCCTCCTCTTCCTCAGTCAAACCTGCAGCATCTCCAGCGTCACGGTCTTCCCCGTCCCCCCTCCCACCAGCTGGTCGAAGACCCCCTCGACCACCGGGCGCTCGTCGGGGCGGAACCGGTCCAGTCGCTTCTGCACCGCCATGCTCTGCGAGTTACCCATGATGCTCTGCTTCCAATCAGAAACAAGAGCGAGCAGAGGGAAGCTCAGAATCAGAAAACAAAGAAACACGTCGTTAAAAAAACCCTCAAGGATGAACTAGTCTGAAAAACAGATATTAGAGATAAATATGGCTCAAAAACAATCGATTCCACCGCCGAACGGACGTGAATTAATACTTTAACAAGTTTTAAAAATCAGAAGAAGCAGAAAAGGAACATCAATTAAGTAAAAAAAGAAAGCAAACTAAAGTAAAAAACAACAATAGCAAAGAATTGCATACATTTTAAATTATATATATATATATATTTAAATTTCCCACCCTACAAATACAGATTGAAAGAAAATCAGAGGATGAAAAAACTTTACAAATAAAATAAAATAGATAAAACTGATATAATAAATTGAAAACAGCTTCACTAATTCCCCAGATTGAAAGAAAATCACTAAATATATGATATACTTCCCTTCAACTCAATAATACTCATCAAATTAAACGTTATGAGTTCAAACTAAATGATTTTAAATACATAATCTATAAACTCAGTGCTGCTCTGGATTATTAATCTAATAATCTGTCATTTTAGTGCTGCTCTGGATTATTAATTAAATAATCTATAAACTCAGTGCTGCTCTGGATTATCAATCTAATAATCTGTCATCTAAGTGCTGCTCTGGATTATTAAGCTCTGGATTATTAATTAAATAATCTATAAACTCAGTGCTGCTCTGGATTATTAATTAAATAATCTATAAACTCAGTGCTGCTGTGGATTATTAATTAAATAATCTATAAACTCAGTGCTGCTGTGGATTATTAATCTAATAATCTCTAATCTCAGTGCTGCTGTGGATTATTAATTAAATAATCTCTAATCTCAGTGCTGCTCTGGATTATTAATTAAATAATCTATAAACTCAGTGCTGCTGTGGATTATTAATCTAATAATATCTAATCTCAGTGCTGCTCTGGATTATTAATTAAATAATCTATCAACTCAGTGCTGCTGTGGATTATTAATCTAATAATCTCTAATCTCAGTGCTGCTCTCTGAAAGACACTCACACACTGAGTGTATGACAGCTAAACTAAGCTAATGCTAAGTAGCGTCGCTCTTCGATCTGATTTCCTGCAGAAACAACAAATATGACACTTTTCAGACGCGGCGGACAGAAAACAAACAAACACGTTGTAAACAAACACGTTGTAAACAAACATCAGAACTCTGCGTGTCGCTCACACTTTTTAATGAAAATCAGAAAACCTGCACATCCTGCAGCGGGGAGCGCAGAGCATCCGGATACCAGCAGGTCACGTGATGCACACAACGAAAACAGCCAATCAGATGAGTCCAGGAGTGGTCACATGCTTCATAGTGATTCGCTGTGGTTGTCAGAGGGCGGGATATCTGTGACGTCATGAACTGTGGTGTGTTCACGGACAGAAGGTTGATTAAAACTCATCAGAGACGCTGGAAGGGAGAATCTGTCTCTCCGGTGGTTTTCTAAAGAATCTATTGATTTGAGCTTCGCTCCTAAAAGAGTTTACAACTTTACCATGTGTTGGTTGGTATTGGAAAAATGTTTGGCTCACCAATTATAGGTATTTGATCAAAGTTAAGGGAACATAATTTCTGCTTCTCTATGAAATATATTCTCCTGAAGCTTCTGCACATTTTGATCCATGGACAATCCCAGCGATTCTGAGGCTGCACTCTATTGTATGTTGTTCATTTCAGTTTCTAACTTCTATTCTAAAATCTTGTTGCACTGTTACACTCCCTCTCTTCGTTTATATTCTATTTTGGCTGATCGATCTTTGGCATATTTATATTCTGCATGTTCTTCTTGTTCTGGGTGATATATGTCTACACTGTAGGAAGGAAATGTTAATGTTTAATTAAGATAAAGCTCGCTTTACCTTATGTAACAGACACATTTCAGGGATGTTGGTGTAAAATGTAGATTTTTGTAATAAAGCCCTGAAACAATTACTCATTTATTTTTGCCTGACGGGCAGAAAAGGTGTAATTTCATTAATGTTGACATAGAAAATCAATTCACCTTTGTTGGGAGGGAATGTGTTGTTTGGACTGTTTGATGCGAAACAATAAATTCCACTTACCTGATCAATATTTTATTTCCTGATGTAAAAATATGAGATTCATCATTGTAAATGCCGCTGAAGAAAACTGCTTCATTGCTTTTCATTAGAAGCTAAAACTTTAATTCTCTCAATCAAAAATGTGGAAATCTTTAATGGATGTATTCTAAACTCAAACAAGAGACCTTTGGTCTTTCCTTCTTTATTTTATCCCCATAAATGCATGAATGAGTGGACGTGTCGGATCATTTTACAGCTTAAATTAGAAAAAGCAGGTAAAGGTCAAAGGTCAGCACTCATCTTGACTCCCTGACATCTGAAATTCAATAACTACATTAAAACAACAAGCTCACTACTCACCTGTGGACTCAGAACACGACCATCTGCTCAGGCTTTCCATTAAACAGTAGATTGGATTTTATTGATCGTATTACCTTTATTTTAAAAAGGTTTTTACTTTATTTATCCTCCGTTTGTTCTTTGATGATTGCTTTGGGTTCTTGTATTTCCTTAATTGCTTTTTGAAGCACAGTGAATGGCCTCGTTTCTGAATGGGGTGAGGAGGAGGAGGAGGAGGAGGAGGAGGAGGAGGAGGAGGAGGAGGAGGAGGAGGAGGAGGCAGTAAAGAATGTGCAGTTACCTTGTCCTGCCGGTAGAGGGCAGAGAGGAGCAGCTGGAAGCAGATGAGGCCCCGTGCAGAAACAACAGGCAGCAGAAAAAAACGCCTTTTAAGGGCATGAGTGTGAGTGTGTGTGTGTGTGTGTGTGTGTGTGTGTGTGTGTGTGTGTGTGTGTGTGTGTGTGTGTGTGTGCGCCAGCAGGGTGGGTTGCATCGTAATGAATATGGAGGTGACGCGTCACCATGTGCACACTTCCAGAGAAGAAGAGGAGGAGGAAGAGGAGGAGGAAGAAGATGAGGAGGACGAGGAAAAAGAGGAGGAGGAGGAAGAGGAGGAGGAGGAGGAAGAAGAGGAGGAGGAGTAGGGGGAAGAGCAGGAAGAAGAGGAGCAAGAGGAAGAGGAGGAGGAGGAGGAGGAAGAGCAGGAAGAAGAGGAGCAGGAGGAAGAGGAGGAGAAGGAGGAAGAAGAGGAGGAGGAGGAGCAGGAGGAAGAGGAGGAAGAAAAGGAGGAGTAGGAGGAAGAGCAGGAAGAAGAGGAGGAGGAGGAGGAAGGGCAGGAAGAAGATGAGCAGGAAGAGGAGGAAGAAGAGGAGTAGGAGGAAGTGCAGGAAGAAGAGGAGCAGGAGGAAGAGGAGGAGGTGGAGGAGGAGGAGCAGGAGGAAGAGGAGGAGGAGGAAGATAAGGAGGAGTAGGAGGAAGTGCAGGAAGAAGAGGAAGAGGAAGAAGAGGAGCAGGAGGAAGAGGAGGAGGAGGAAGATAAGGAGGAGGAGGAAGAGCAGGAAGAAGAGGAGCAGGAGTTTTACTTTCAGAAGAAGTGACTCAGTACTCCTGTCCTACACGTCCTCAGTACTCCTGTCCTTCATGTCCTCAGTACTTCTGTCCTTCATGTCCTCAGTACTCCTGTCCTACGTCCTCAGTACTCCTGTCCTTCATGTCCTCAGTACTTCTGTCCTTCGTGTCCTCAGTACTTCTGTCCTACATGTCCTCAGTACTCCTGTCTTACATGTCCTCAGTACTCCTGTCCTTCATGTCCTCAGTACTCCTGTCTTACATGTCCTCAGTACTCCTGTCTTACATGTCCTCAGTACTCCTGTCCTTCATGTTCTCAGTACTCCTGTCCTTCATGTCCTCAGTACTTCTGTCCTTCATGTCCTCTGTACTCCTGTCCTTCATGTTCTCAGTACTTCTGTCCTTCATGTACTATGTACTCCTGTCCTTCATGTTCTCAGTACTTCTGTCCTTCATGTACTCTGTACTCCTGTCCTTCATGTTCTCAGTACTTCTGTCCTTCATGTACTATGTACTCCTGTCCTTCATGTTCTCAGTATTTCTGTCCTTCATGTACTCTGTACTCCTGTCCTTCATGTTCTCAGTACTTCTGTCCTTCATGTACTATGTACTCCTGTCCTTCATGTTCTCAGTACTTCTGTCCTTCATGTACTCTGTACTCCTGTCCTTCATGTTCTCAGTACTTCTGTCCTTCATGTACTCTGTACTCCTGTCCTTCATGTTCTCAGTACTTCTGTCCTTCATGTCCTCTGTACTCCTGTCCTTCATGTCCTCTGTACTCCTGTCCTTCATGTTCTCAGTACTCCTGTCCTTCATGTCCTCAGTACTTCTGTCCTACATGTCCTCAGTACTTCTGTCCTTCATGTACTCTGTACTCCAGTTTGTAAAAATACCCAGAATGCAACAGCGATAGGAGACGTCTTCTGGACATTTCACTGGATTATCTGCCACAAGGTTTCATTCAAATTAGCTTTATGCTGAGATTAGAGTCATTTTCCTCACTTTGCATCACAACAAAGAAAAACTTTAAAGTTAGAGTTTAAAGTTTATTATGCTTTTATTTCACCGTTCAAGATGAGACTGAGCACACACACACACACACACACACACACACACACACACACACACACACACACACACACACACACACACACACACACACACACACACACACACAATCACACCACATTCCACTATAGATTCTACCCAGTGGACTCGTCTGCAGCCTCTCGCTCCTGATTCAGCCGTCAGCAAGTTCAGACTTGAGAAGTGAGTCTTGTTACTTCTTCTTTTCTCCTCCTCCTCCTCCTCCTCCTCTTCCTCCTCCTCCTCTCAGCCGTCTCCCTATATGGTAAAAGTGCCTGCAACAGCAAAGCCACCATTTGAATACCAATTTGAAGAAACAAATGAAAAGCCATGTGCATAATCTCTTTGTGGGCCTGAAGTATCCGTGTTGCATCATGTCGCTGCAGTTCAAGCTTCAACGAGCACAAAGTGACAGCGAAGAGACCAGAATAACTCCAAACGGCACAATTGGAGCTCCGCAAGTCACACAGCTGAACACATGATCAGCAAGAGGCACTTAAGATATGCAAAGTGACCTTAAAGAGACACAAATTATATCAAAAAATACACAAAATAGCTTCAAAAATACACAAAATGTCTTCAACCAGACACAGGATTGGGCCAAACGAGACAGAAATGACCAATAAAGGGGAACAAAATGACCTTAAACACCAATTAAATTGCGCTATGAAACACAAAATGGCCACAAAGTGACACACAAGCGTCCCCAGCAACACAAAATCATCACAAACTAATGTCCCCCAAAAGACAGCAAACAACACAAAATCATCACAAACTCATGTCCACCAAAAGACAGCAAACGACACAAAATCATCACAAACTAATGTCCCCCAAAAGACAGCAAACGACACAAAATCATCACAAACTAATGTCCCCCAAAAGACAGCAAGCAACACAAAATCATCACAAACTAATGTCCCCCAAAAGACAGCAAACAACACAAAATCATCACAAACTAATGTCCCCCAAAAGACAGCAAACGACACAAAATCATCACAAACTAATGTCCCCCAAAAGACAGCAAGCAACACAAAATCATCACAAACTAATGTCCCCCAAAAGACAGCAAACAACACAAAATCATCACAAACTAATGTCCCCCAAAAGACAGCAAACAACACAAAATCATCACAAACTCATGTCCACCAAAAGACAGCAAACGACACAAAATCATCACAAACTAATGTCCCCCAAAAGACAGTAAACGACACAAAATCATCACAAACTAATGTCCCCCAAAAGACAGCAAACAACACAAAATCATCACAAACTAATGTCCCCCAAAAGACAGCAAGCAACACAAAATCATCACAAACTAATGTCCCCCAAAAGACAGCAAGCAACACAAAATCATCACAAACTAATGTCCCCCAAAAGACAGCAAGCAACACAAAATCATCACAAACTAATGTCCCCCAAAAGACAGTAAACAACGCAAAATCATCACAAACTAATGTCCCCCAAAAGACAGCAAACAACAAAAATCATCACAAACTAATGTCCCCCAAAAGACAGCAAGCAACACAAAATCATCACAAACTAATGTCCCCCAAAAGACAGCAAACAACACAAAATCATCACAAACTAATGTCCCCCAAAAGACAGCAAACGACACAAAATCATCACAAACTAATGTCCCCCAAAAGACAGTAAACGACACAAAATCATCACAAACTAATGTCCCCCAAAAGACAGCAAACAACACAAAATCATCACAAACTAATGTCCCCCAAAAGACAGCAAGCAACACAAAATCATCACAAACTAATGTCCCCCAAAAGACAGCAAACAACACAAAATCATCACAAACTAATGTCCCCCAAAAGACAGCAAACAACACAAAATCATCACAAACTAATGTCCCCCAAAAGACAGCAAACGACACAAAATCATCACAAACTAATGTCCCCCAAAAGACAGCAAACAACACAAAATCATCACAAACTAATGTCCCCCAAAAGACAGCAAACAACACAAAATCATCACAAACTAATGTCCCCCAAAAGACAGCAAACGACACAAAATCATCACAAACTAATGTCCCCCAAAAGACAGCAAACGACACAAAATCATCACAAACTAATGTCCCCCAAAAGACAGTAAACGACACAAAATCATCACAAACTAATGTCCCCCAAAAGACAGCAAGCAACACAAAATCATCACAAACTAATGTCCCCCAAAAGACAGCAAACAACACAAAATCATCACAAACTAATGTCCCCCAAAAGACAGCAAGCAACACAAAATCATCACAAACTAATGTCCCCCAAAAGACAGCAAACAACACAAAATCATCACAAACTAATGTCCCCCAAAAGACAGCAAACAACACAAAATGACACAAAATGACAACAAAAGAACACAAAATGACCTTAAAGAGATAAAAAGTCACCATAACACACAAAATGAGCCCGAAATGAACACAGGAACTACAAAGGGATTCAAAATAGCTCTATTAGACACAGAGTCGCACTAAAGAGATTAAAAATGACAAGAAAGTGTCACTAATAGTGACAGACAGACACAGATGGACTTGAACAAGCCACATCTTCACCTAAAGACATATAAAACTGCACAAAATGGAAACATAAACGATCCTAGAGACACAAAGAGACACGACAGAAGGACGAAAAAAAGACAAGATCGCTTCAATAAACAAAAACTGACCTCAATAAATGACACAAGGATTTTAAAGAATCCCAAACAAACATGACAAAGACACACAAGTTTACCTTGAAGACAGACAAGTTTACCTTGAAGACAGACAAGTTTACCTTGAAGACACACAAAATTGCCCCAGAAGTCCCACAATATGTCCTCAGATCAAACAAAGTTTCAGCAAATTTCACCCTGAGGATGACACTGCAGGACGCCGCCGCCATGAAGACCAGGACTTCCTGAGCGTGACACTGCGGGGCGCCGCCGCCATGAAGACAAGAACTTCCTGAGGGTGACACTGCAGGACGCCGCCGCCATGAAGACCAGGACTTCCTGAGCGTGACACTGCAGGACGCCGCCGCCATGAAGACCAGGACTTCCTGAGCGTGACACTGCAGGACGCCGCCGCCATGAAGACCAGGACTTCCTGAGCGTGACACTGCAGGACGCCGCCGCCATGAAGACCAGGACTTCCTGAGCGTGACACTGCGGGGCGCCGCCGCCATGAAGACCAGGACTTCCTGAGCGTGACACTGCAGGACGCCGCCATGAAGACCAGGACTTCCTGAGCGTGACACTGCAGGACGCCGCCGCCATGAAGACCAGGACTTCCTGAGCGTGACACTGCAGGACGCCGCCGCCATGAAGACCAGGACTTCCTGAGCGTGACACTGCAGGACGCCGCCGCCATGAAGACCAGGACTTCCTGAGGGTGACACTGCAGGGCGCCGCCATGAAGACCAGCACTTCCTGAGCGTGACACTGCAGGACGCCGCCGCCATGAAGACCAGGACTTCCTGAGGATGACACTGCAGGACGCCGCCGCCATGAAGACCAGCACTTCCTGAGCGTGACACTGCGGGGCGCCGCCATGAAGACCAGGACTTCCTGAGGATGACACTGCAGGACGCCGCCGCCATGAAGACCAGGACTTCCTGAGCGTGACACTGCAGGACGCCGCCGCCATGAAGACCAGGACTTCCTGAGCGTGACACTGCAGGACGCCGCCGCCATGAAGACCAGGACTTCCTGAGGATGACACTGCAGGACGCCGCCGCCATGAAGACCAGGACTTCCTGAGCGTGACACTGCAGGGCGCCGCCGCCATGAAGACCAGGACTTCCTGAGCGTGACACTGCAGGACGCCGCCGCCATGAAGACCAGGACTTCCTGAGGATGACACTGCAGGACGCCGCCGCCATGAAGACCAGGACTTCCTGAGCGTGACACTGCAGGACGCCGCCGCCATGAAGACCAGGACTTCCTGAGCGTGACACTGCGGGGCGCCGCCGCCATGAAGACCAGGACTTCCTGTTCAGCAGGACACCATCACTCTCATTCATCAGCAGAGAAGACGACGGGACAAAGGAAAAGAAAATGAAGAGAAAAATTGACCTAAATGTGAAAGGAAAAGTTACAAATAAAGAAACGTAGAGTAAATAAAAGAAAAGTAAAATACAAATAATATCAGTGAAACATTTTGATCCGTTTCTGGTTAAATCAGTGAAGGAAAATAGAAAAGTAACTTAGAAAGTCATGTTGAACTTTGTTTTATTGTTTTGGGGATTTCACAAATAAAAGAACATAAAACTGTCCCTCATGTCATTCTATCATATATCACATATATAAAGTATATTAAGTATTTAAATAAATTTGCAGTTCAGAGAAAACAAATGGTGCCAATACATGAACACACACACACACACACACACACACACACACACACACACACACACACACACACACACACACACACACACACACACACACACATATAATCTTAATGAAACTGAAAAACTGCAACAAAAAAGGATAAATCAACATGAATAAATGGTGATAAAATATAATCGTATTTAAAAATGGATCATTTTAAAAATTAGTTTTATCGTAACAACAAAAATCTTCCATTTGATTTATCGACTGTATAAAACCTGAAGAGAGTTTAGTTTTAATCGGACGGCAGGAAGAAGTGACTGAGAGGAAATGTTCAATAAACTAAAACACCAAATTAAACATTTCTGAAAACAAAGAAATCAGACATGAAAAAACTAATGTCAGTCAAAATGAAAAGACAAAAGATAATGCTGAGAAATAATGCTGAGAAATTAAAAATCATATTGAAAATGTAGAAATAAATAAATAAATCTTGTATTTTCACTGTATTGTACTTATTGTTATAACATGAAGGGGAAGGAACCTGAGAGCCAATCAGACGGAAGCAGGAAGTAAAAGATTTATCATTGTGAGAGTGGTCACACACACACACACACACACACACACACACACACACACACACACACACACACACACACACACACACACACACACACACACACACACACACACACCATGTTTCACAGATCAGCGGCTGCAGTTCTCCTGCTCTAATCAATGAGTTACAGTTTACTGGGCGTCGCTGATCCATGCAGCCTGACAGAGTTACAGTTTAATTAGAACTCTGGGAGGAGGAGGAGGAGGAGGAGGAGGAGGAGGAGGAGGAGGAGGAGGAAACAACAACGAGTTCACCGTGCCAAAAATAAAATGTCATCAAGTGTGTCCGCGGCTCCGTTTACACCGACAACGCCTCGTTTCTGCGTTCTTGTTTCAGAAAAGTTTGATTGTGAAAACGATGTCCGTTTCCACCCGAACCACAGGAACCCGGAACACGCTGTCGTCACGCCGGGAACACGCTGTCGTCACGCCGGGAACACGCTGTCGTCACGCCGGGAACACGCTGTCGTCACGCCGGGACACTAGTTGGCGCTGTTGTTTGTTTTCATAATGAAACTAAACTCGCAGGGAGCAGAGAACAATCCGTCAGAACATTAAATATCTAGTGGACAGACGACCAAGTCTAGATGATAGAGCATCTTCCTCCTCCAACATCAGATTACAGAGCATCTTCCTCCTCCAACGTCAGATTACAGAGCATCTTCCTCCTCCAACATCAGATTACAGAGCATCTTCCTCCTCCAACGTCAGATTACAGAGCATCTTCCTCCTCCAACATCAGATTACAGAGCATCTTCCTCCTCAAACATCAGATTATAGAGCATCTTCCTCCCCAACATCAGATTACAGAGCATCTTCCTCCTCCAACATCAGATTATAGAGCATCTTCCTCCCCAACATCAGATTACAGAGCATCTTCCAACATTAGATTATAGAGCATCTTCCTCCTCCAACATCAGATTACAGAGCATCTTCCTCCTCTAACATCAGATTATAGAGCATCTTCCTCCTCCAACATCAGATTACAGAGCATCTTCCTCTTCTATCATCAGATTATAGAGCATCTTCCTCCTCCAACATCAGATTATAGGGCATCTTCCTCTTCTAACATCAGATTACAGAGCATCTTCCTCTTCTATCATCAGATTATAGAGCATCTTCCTCCTCCAACATCAGATTACAGAGCATCTTCCTCTTCTATCATCAGATTATAGAGCATCTTCCTCCTCCAACATCAGATTATAGGGCATCTTCCTCTTCTAACATCAGATTATAGAGCATCTTCCTCCTCCAACATCAGATTACAGAGCATCTTCCTCTTCTATCATCAGATTATAGAGCATCTTCCCCCTCTACGGTAACAGGACGGAGTGACGTTAGAGCGACAGACTCCCCTCTGCGAGCTTCTTTCACACACACTCAGTAAACAGATGCTCATTTGCTGCAGAATGAGGCTCGTTAGTCCCCGACAATGGCGCCTCTGTGCCAACTCTGTGCAGCTCTGGCACTGGGGAGCAGCGAGGGCCGACTCGTTTACACTCTGTCTTCCACTTTGTCACATGGGAGACTCTGAAAGGCCCCCCCCCCCCCCCCACCACCGCCACCACCCCCACCACCCCCACCCCCTACCCCCCCCACCCCCACCCCCTACCCCCCCACCCCCACCCCCCCCCACCACCACCACCCCCACCCCCTACCCCCCCCACCCCCACCCCCTACCCCCCCACCCCCTACCCCCCCACCACCACCACCACCCGCCACCTCTTGTTGTTCCTCTCGGCGTCAGACGACTTTCTCTCTTCAGACTCTGAACGATGGAACTGAGAAGAGAGAACGCTGAGGAACGCTGAGGAACGCTGAGGAATGCTGAGGAACGCTGAGGAACGCTGAGGAATGCTGAGGAACGCTGAGGAACGCTGAGGAACGCTGAGGAACGCTGCTTCTTTTAGATTTTCATTGTTTCTCTGTGAAACAAACAAACAAATCATGACTGGAACAAATTTACACAGAAGTAAAACCTTGTTAAATCATTTTCTATGCTGCTACAGCAACGTCGAAGCATTGAACTCTGAGTTGTTTGTTTGTTTGTTTGTTTTTCTGGTTTATTTGTAACTTGTTTGGTTGTTTGTTTTGATACTTTTGCTTAAACAAAACAAAGAAAAGATAAACAGATAAATAATAAATAAATCCAGCTCTGGAAGCAGATGTAAACTCTCACCACTGACTTTGTTTCACCTCATGAAACCAGAGAAACATGCCGACTCGACGGTTTGAGGACACGAGGCGGCTGAAGGACAATCAATGTCTTTCAGTGGGAGCCGGGGCGCCTGACGCTCTGTGGGCTGGGGGACATGCCGGGGGACAAGCTGGGGGACATGCTGAGGAGCTCCAGGAATGTAGCCAGGATCTGAGTAGGCTCTCTCTCTCTCTCTCTCTCTCTCTCTCTCTCTCTCTCTCTCTCTCTCTCTCCTCTCTCTCATCTCTCTCTCTCTCTCTCTCTCTCTCCTCTCTCTCTCTCTCTCTCTCTCTCTCTCTCTCTCTCTCTCTCTCTCTCTCTCTCTCTCTCTCTCTCTCTCTCTCTCTCTAGGATTAAATTTAAACAATAAACATAAACAACAACTCATGATTACAGATAATCTCGTAGTGAAATCCCAGTAAACCGTCTCCTGGGTTAGAGTTAGTCGTCCTAGAATCCCGACCAGCTCCGGCTCCTGCACAGCTTCACTTCCATCACTTCCATCACTCGCCTCCTCGCAGGAGCGCCGCCATTACGCCACATTACGCCACATTACGCAACCCGCGGCAGATCGCTGCGCGGTAATCCGCCCGGCGGGCCGCAGTGAGAGGATCACCCGCCACACGCCAGCTGGCTTCAAACAGCTGGAGACCATCGATGGACCCGATCCAGGCCGGCGGGGACGGACGGCAGAACATCGCAGATCAAAGCAGATCAAAGCCGCGTGTGGACGGAAAGGATGGAGGAACTATTTCAAACAGTTCATCAATTAAATGGCTCAAGTGTTTGGATACGAGCATGAGCTCTAATGGCTGAAACAAGGGGGCGCGCCCTGAAACAGGAGATTCTGATTGTCGTCAACACAAAAGGCATGAAACAACATGAAACATGAAACAACATGAAACAACATGAAACAACATAAAACAACATGAAACATGAAACAACATGAAACATGAAACAACATGAAACAACATGAAACAACATGAAACATGAAACAACATGAAACAACATGAAACATGAAACAACATGAAACAACATAAAACAACATGAAACATGAAACAACATGAAACAACATGAAACAACATGAAACAACATGAAAAATGAAACAACATGAAACATGAAACGACATGAAACAACATGAAACAACATGAAACATGAAACAACATGAAACATGAAACGACATGAAACATGAAACATGAAACAACATGAAACAACATAAAACAACATGAAACATCATGAAACATGAAACAACATGAAACATGAAACGACATGAAACATGAAACATGAAACAACATGAAACAACATGAAACAACATGAAAAATGAAACAACATGAAATATGAAATAACATGAAGCAACATGGAACAACATGAAACATGAAACACAACATGAAGCAACAAGAAACGACATGAAACATGAAACACACAACATGAAACAACATGAAAAATAAAACAACATGAAACATGAAATAACATGAAACAACAAGAAACAAAATACAACATGAAACAACATGAAACATGAAACAACATGAAACATGAAACAAAATACAACATGAAACATGAAACAACATGAATAATGAAACATGAAACAACATGAAACAACATGAAACAACTACCCTAACCCTAACAATAAAAGTAAAAGTTTAAAACTATGATCTGCTTTTACTTCAAAACTGGTAAATACAGTTGTTGAGATGAAAAAGCTAAATGTTAAAATAAGTAAAGCCTGAATAAAGAGTCACTAGTTGGAGCTGAGTTAGTTGAGATAACCAGTGAGGATGGCTCATAGTTAGCATCACCACAAACCAGATTAATGGTAAAAAAGAAAAAATAACTAGTATTAGTATTACCAGAGATAGAGCAAAAACAAAATGACACAGAGAAGCAAGTTTGGAAAAAATGTCCATTTTATTTTGAAATGACAGATTTTGTTGAGTTTCCTTTTTCTTTTTCTTTTTTTTGCATGACTTTTTTTTTTGCAAAATCATTTTCACCAATGTCCAAGTTAGCGATGCTCTTAGAAAATCAAATCAAACTGGTAGAACTCTTAAGAGAAAATAAAATTCATCTCAAAAACCAAAAGTATAAGAAGAAAGAAAAAAAACTTGTTCTTTTCATTTATTTTGTCGGAGGCGGGGGGGGAAACAAAAAAAGATGCTACAACCGAGAACTGGCGCCTTTGGGGCCGGGATGGCGAGCCCGGGGGGGGGCCACGCCATGCCCCGCCCCTACCCCGCCCCCACACACTTCCAATGTATTGGGGGACAGCCAATCACAGTGTAGTGTCCACAAGCTCCCATGATGCCCCTCTCTCCATGGGAGACTAAGGCAGTCAAACACAGTAGGTTACAGTTTGCATGGATACATGGTGAGATGAGACACCGGAGAGAAAGACCTCCATCACTTCCTCCCACACCGCCAGCTGCAAGATGAAAGAGGACGAGGGGGCGGACCCACAAGCACAGCTGCGTTTCAGGAGGCCGCCATAATGAAAAGCAGCCGCTGGCCCTCCGCCGGGCGCCGCGATGGAGGTCCTTCCCTCCCGGAGGTTCAGTGTGTCCGGCGCTGTCGGACACACGCCTGCAGGAAACCTTTCCCATGAGATGACGACGCAAGAACGACACAGTAGACGACTAACCATGAGCCGACTGGGGAGGGGAGCGCGGCTCGGACACAGGAGGAAGACCACGCCCTGACGGACGCCACGCCCCTACTGACCGACGCCACGCCCCTACCGACGGACGCCACGCCCCTACAGACCGACACTACACCCCTACAGACTGACACTACACCCCTACCGAACGACGCCACGCACCTACAGACTGACACTACGCCCGCCCGACCGACGCCACGCCCCTACCGACCGATGCCACGCCCCTGCCGACCAATACCACGCCCCTACGGACCGACGCCACGCCCCTACGGACCGACGCCACGCCCCTTCCGACCGACACCCCAACACTTTATTTCAACTTGACTGGCGCTTTGAGCGGTTCTTGTGCACGGGACCATATTTGGTCACTTCCTGTTTGTGGGAAGTCACCCACACACACGGAGTCCGCGAGGAAACAGTTGTGCTGAGATGTGGTGCGTTCAGGGCCACTGGAAAGTGGGAATGTCCTGAAAACAAAGTGCGAGAAATGCCAACAAAATGCCAACAAAATGCCAACAAAATGCCAACCACCACAAATGAAGCCCGGAGATAAAATTCACAGTAAAAACACGACTTCATCCACATGTTGAGCTTCATGAACAAAGTTTCTTTTGCTCAATTGAAAACTCTGAAGCAGTAATCCGGAAATTTACGAGCTCTCATGAACGCACCTCCAATGATCGCCGCTGGAATTCTTTAAGGTTGTACAGATTCTCGAATTCTTTTGGTAGGAATTAAAAAATTCCAGATTTCATACACATTAAAAACACGTCCAGAATTCTAGAACTTAAAATGGAGAACATGTTTGTCCTCGAGAATTCTAGATTCTGTTTACATATTTGAATTGTGGTATTTCAGAACATTCCAGAATCCACACAATTTGAAAATAATCTCAAACTAATGGCGCACAAAGGTCCCATTTATAGTTTTTAGGACTAATTTAGCTTCGGGACATTTTAAAGCTGAAAAATCTGCTGGAAGTGATTTTTTATTTTTTTTACTTTCAACCATCAAAAACTAAGAAAAGTGTTCAAAGCGACGCCTCTGAGCCTCGAGGTCATGTGATCCCTTTCATGTGCAGATGAAAGCATAAGTGTCATTTTTGTGCTTTTTTATGCTTTTTAAATCAAATGGAAGTGTTTCCTCATTTTATTTGATTCAGATCCAATTAATCCAGCGGGATTAAGTGACACTGAATACATGTCGGGAAATGATTTTTAAGCACTTGAATCTATTGTTTGTTTTTTGCCTTGTAGGTGAAATTAAAACCAGTTTTTGTTTTTAAGAGCGTGGGATCTTCAATAAGTCGTACAATCTTTAATGTACATGAGTACAAATGTGAAAATGTTTGTTATTCATGAAATATGAAGAATTACTGCAGAGTTCAAATTTAATGTTTGAGCATCTGAATAATCACTGAGCTCGTTTACATGAGCAGCACAATGTCATCCTGTAAAACCTGGATTAAAACCCGATTTAAACCTGGATTAAAACCTGGATCAAACCCGGTTTTAACCTGGATTAAAACCCGGTTTAAACCTGGATTAAACCTGGATTAAAACCTGGTTTAAACCTGGATTAAACCCTGTTGAAACCTGGATTAAAACCCGGTTTAAACCTGGTTGAAACCTGGATTAAAACCCGGTTTAAACCTGGATTAAAACCCGGTTTTAACCTGGATTAAAACCCGGTTTAAACCTGGTTGAAACCTGGATTAAAACATGTTTTACATATTGGCACCAGCTTTACTTGATGTAATATTCTCTCCAGATGACGTCTCTTCTCAGTTTTCCACTCTAGGTCACGTTTCTTTTCATCACGTCTTTATTTTCCGTGTGCGGATGTAAACAGAGGAAATAAACCAGATTACAGGGACGACATGCATGACATCATGGAGTGAAGTTAACTGGCGTGTAAACGAGCTCGGTTTAATGTGGTCGTCGGAGCCGCCGCCGTCCTCCGTCCTTGTCCGTCCTCTCCCCAAGAGGTAGCAGCCCCCCCCACCCCCCCCACCCCCCCGCCCCACCCCCACCCGGACCCTTCCAGTGGACTGTGGCACTTCTCTACTCGGCCTGAGCGTCGTAGTTTGCTCCGCCCGCCTTGATGAGCTCGGTGCGGATGTATTCCTCGTCCAGCTCCTTCAGCTCGCTGATCGTGAACTCCTTGGCAAAGTTCTGGAGGAAAAAAAACAAAAACACACGGAGAGAAAGTTACAATACAACCAGGGATGATTTGGAAAATCTCATGCGCTATAATCTGGATGTTAGAGGAAGAAGATGCTCTGTAATCTGATGTTAGAGGAGGACGATGCTCTATAATCTGGATGTCAGAGGAAGAAGATGCTCTGTAATCTGATGTCAGGGGAGGAAGATGCTCTGTAATCTGATGTCGGAGGAGGACGATGCTCTGTAATTTGATGTCAGATGAGGGAGATGCTCTGTAATCTGATGTCGGAGGAGGAAGATGCTCTGTAATCTGATGTTAGGGAAGGAAGCAGATGCTCTATAATCTGATGTTAGATGAGGAAGATGCTCTGTAGTCTGATGTCAGATGGGGAAGATGCTCTATAATCTGATGTTAGATGAGGAAGCTGCTCTGTAATCTGATGTCAGATGAGGAAGATGCTCTATAATCTGATGTAAAATGAAGAAGATGCTCTATAATCTGATGTTAGAGGAGGACGATGCTCTATAATCTGATGTTAGATGAGGAAGATGCTCTATAATCTGGATTATTATATAAAGCGATGCAACTTTTTTTTTTTTTTAATTGAACCCCGGTTTACTCGAGTTATTTCAAGTGGAAAACGCATCATATTTGTGTGACTGTCAAAATAAAACTACCAAGTTGGATTGTTATTACAGTGACTGTCAAAATAAAAGCACCAAGTCCAGGAGAACCTGGACTGGGAGTCATGACACCACGGAGGAAACTTTGTTCTGACTGACTCTACTGAGCATGTGCAGAACTCCTAGTGACTGCGGTCATTTTATGGTTGCGCAGCAGCAGCTGGTCAGAAACTTGTGTTTTTCCTCGGAGACGGATCGTTTTCAAAAAGTGGCTCAGAGCATTGTCGTTATGTAAATGAGTTATTTCTGCATCCCTGTTTCCAACATGGCGTCCGCTCACCTGCACGATGTCTTTGACCAGCGTCTTGTCGGTGCTGATCTTGGCGCGCTGCAGTCCGCCGATGTTCTCACCAATCCAGGTGATGAGGGTGAACTTGGCTCGTTTGCTCATGGCGTCGCCCGTCGTCACCCGGACGAAGGCGAACAGACGGGCGTCGTCTGAGGGAGAAAAACAACAACAGAGTACAGGTTTGATCGTGGGTTTCAAACGAGGGTCGAAACAGGGTCCAATCCACCTGTGAGGCGACTGCAGCTTCTAACTTGTCCACTAGGGGTCACATCATTTCTATGAAAGCAGAGGCCTACTCCGGAAGGAAGAGCAGAGGGAAAACAAAGCAGCCATGAAAGCTACTGAAGCTAACACCATGAAACAGACACGATAAACACACTATCTTTACTTTAATCCAGGGAAATAAAAGTTGATTAAACGTGAACGTTTCTGTGCTAAATCTTTTTAGATGTCTGTATTTAACGTCGGTGCTCACACCACATCCCACCGGCAGCTGTGAATCAACATGTGGATGTTTTAATAATCAGCACTTCCTTCTTCAGGAAAAAGACGCTGAGTGACGTATTGGATAACTCCCAGCAGGCGTCGCCTCGCTGCTGAACCATGTGACTCGTATCGCTTTTACACTGAAAAGGCTCGTTTACGCTCTTTGTGTTCATGAAACGTAAACGTCACTGCCTTTATTCCTCCAGATGTTAAAAAAAAAATAGTGTTAACGTTCCAAACTCCTGGAAGAAGAGGGGATCTTCTGAGATGCTGAGATGTTATGTGCAGAGAACATAGAACAGAATGAGCTAAACCCGACACTGCCCCCTCATGGCTCCCGGTGGTACTGCAGCATTTAGGTCTGTAAGCTACCAGGAGATCAAAAAGTAATGTAGAGGACGGATGGTCGGTTCTGTGGGGAAGCCCGACAGGAAGAACCTGAGCTGAACAACAGATCGGAAATAGCTATCAGAACATTTTATCAATGTGCCGCAAATAAAATAAAAAATTAAACGTGAATGAGAAGTACGATTGATCGGGAATAAAGGCCAGAAATGGTGCAATTAAACACATATATACTGATACTCATTCAACGATTTAGTTCAGTTTGCGATCGTTTGTTGGACGTCACAAATTCAACCGTCACACAATGAAACGGCAGAAAAAGCCGTCAAACGTTCAAGAGTCCAAATGATTCGATCCAAAGAGAGGAATTAGTGTGAACAGTGGCCTTCAGTCTGCAGAGGATCAGCTCAGTGGTTCAGAAATGCTGGAGTCCTGATTTGCTCCAGATAATTAATCCTTTCACCTCTGATTCTGGAAAGCCTTTATTCTAACCCGGGGGGGTCGCGAGCCAGAAGTGGGTCGCTGGCCTGGACAGACGACAACCTTCCAGGTTGTCATGGAAACGGACGCCCAAAACAATTTTTTTTAAACCCAAACATTTATAATGATCATTTAAAGCAGGTAAAGGAAGCGCAGCGGAGATTTGTGTTTCCGTCGTCACATTTGTGTATCTCCACAGCGTACTCAGGTGTGAGCATGCACAGATTTGCATGTGCGTGTCTTCCAGGACCTGTGAGCGCCTCCACCCTGACCTCAGGTCGACCTTCAGGCCTGCGCCGTGTCTCACTGACATGTGGTGATTTCAGACATTGAGGTTACAGGATGTGGAGCGAACACAGCCCGACACAATGAGCCTGCAAGTCCTGACTGAGGAGGAGAAAACCCAGAGAGGAGACGCCAGGTCCTGGAAGGTATCGCGTGATTCCCACACACACACACACACACACACACACACACACACACACACACACACACACACACACACACACACACACACAGAGTTATCGTTACGGAGCAGCAGCGTTCAGACAGCAGCTCCACCCTCACACCACCCTCCACCAGCAGCAGCAGTAAAGACATTATCAGTGTTCATGAAGGACGTTTCAACACATTTCCAGAGTCACATGATTCATTCAGGTTCCCTGGCTATCTGAACTCCTCCCCCCTGCTGTGAAACACCTGAGCAGCTGAAGTCACCTGCAACCTTTTACTGGACTTAGGCTCTGTTTCCATGACGATTCAAGTGAAATATCGTTTTGGTGTTTTTGTTTCAGGAACGTTTCAGGTTTACAAGGCAAAGTTCTGAAAATAATGTATGTTTCTGTGGAACATTGAAAACGATGTTGGGCCACTAGTGGGTGCTGTTGGTTGTTTACCTTCACTGAGAAGGTTCTGGTTTTATCGGTGTGTACGCCTTAATTCCATGAAACCTTCATGGATGATTTGTCATCAAGGACAAATTCATTAGATTTTGGGACGTTAACGACAAACCGTTTCTGAATAAATCCCAAAAGCTGTCCCCAAACTGTCCCCAAACTGTCCCCAAACTGTCTCCAAACTGTCCCCAAACTGTCCCCAAACGAAGTGGACGAGAGAGGCACCTCATGGAGGAGATCAAGGATCAGTGTCTGTTGCCATGGAGACGCTCCCTGCTCACTTCAGCAAACAGATATGGCGTCGGTGAAGGTCTGCGCTCTACCGAGTGTAGCTCTAGTTTATGTACTAATAACCACATACACACACATTGTTCTTATTGGCCAGCTACTGAGCATGTGCAGTAGCAGCATTTCTGCCATTTTCATGGAAACAGAGTGAGTGTTTTCAAAAAGTTCCACCTTGGGAGACTTTTCCTAAAAGCAAACAGACGTTCAAAACTTTACGAAAGTTTTGCGTTTTTAACTTAAAAGGCTGTAAAGAGGAACTTCGCTGACGTCGTTTTGTTTTCCTCTTTCTGATCATTTGATTTATTTAAAAGAGAGAAAAAGATTTTCGAGGAACAAAGCATGCTGGGAAAAAAAAGGAAGTGAAATCCTCCTGAAGTAAGAATCTGGACTTCTGTCTGACACACACACACACACACACACACACACACACACACACACACACACACACACACACACACACACACACACACACACACACACACACACACACACACACACACACACACACACACACACACACACACACACACACACACACACACACACACACACACACACACACACACACACACACACACACACACACACACACACACACACACACACACACACACACACACACACTTCCCTTTATCTCTGTGCTGACTCAGCAGCTTCCTGCAGCAGAAAGAAAAAAGGAAGAAAAAAAAATCGGGCTATGATGACTCGGCAGAAAACAAACGGTTCTGAATGAATCACGTCTGCAGATCAAAAGGTGGAAACCCGAGCCGCCTGCGGGGGCGCCACCCCAACCCAAATATGGTCTGGCCCGTGTGTCAGCTGATCAGGGACTAAAGTAAACCTCCAGAGGACGAATCTCAGTGATCAAACCTGCTGAACATGGAACAGATTTCATTTCATTTGTGAAGCAAAACAAACCCTCTGAGAACTAAAAGGCTCCTGAACGTCACTCCTCAGAGGATGAACCTCCAGCCTGGGTCACACAGTCACTCCTCAGAGGATGAACCTCCAGCCTGGGTCACAGTCACTCAGAGGATGAACCTCCAGCCTGGATCACAGTCACTCAGAGGATGAACCTCCAGCCTGGGTCACAGTCACTCAGAGGATGAACCTCCAGCCTGGGTGACACAGTCACTCCTCAGAGGATGAACCTCCAGCCTGGGTCACAGTCACTCAGAGGATGAACCTCCAGCCTGGGTCACAGTCACTCAGAGGATGAACCTCCAGCCTGGGTGACACAGTCACTCCTCAGAGGATGAACCTCCAGCCTGGGTCACAGTCACTCAGAGGATGAACCTCCAGCCTGGGTCACAGTCACTCAGAGGATGAACCCTCACCTCTGGAGCTGACCAGTGTGACCATGCAGAACAGAAATATTTTAATATCATGTAATATCAAGACACGCCTGGAAACGCAGGACTCCCCAGAAGAGAAACTGGGGACTGTTGTGTATCCTGGATACTTTAGTAATCAACACGAGTAAAAAACATGTCAAATATATAAGAAGCTTCAGTGCAGAGAACCCAGAAATCTAGAAAGTGTAAAAAGTCATCAAAAAGCCAAGTTCTGCTCCCGAGAGGATGAACCAGCACACACCCAGACATTCCTGCAGTCCGTCCTGAAGTCTGCTGGAAGCATTCGACTCCCCAGAGGAGAAACCAGCTGCTCTTACTTCCCTGAATATCTTTCAATTGACAGCATTTCGTTTCCCCCTTGCAGACAGCACATGAGCTTTATTTTGAAGGAAATGCTGCTCGTCAGATGACGAATCCTTCTGGTTTTAAACAGGTAAAGCAAAGTACCGTCACTCGTTCATTTACACCGAGTTTCAGGTTTCAGGTCCCTCGTCTCTTCCCTCACCACCAACACAGTCCGTCCTCTGGGGACACCGAATGTGTCCTACAACGTCTCTGATGCAAAGTTTCCAGATGAATCGATGTTCAGGAACATTTCCTCAACGGGAGTAAATACATGGTGTATTAACGGAGAGGAGCGATGGCAGGATGTTCTTCTCTTTGTTTTGGGTCTATCTTTGTCATATTATTTATTATTTTGGATCCCTAAAGTCATTTTCTGTCAGATTTTGTTCCCTTTTCATGTAATTCGTTGTCTTTTCACGACTGTATTTTTTTGTTATTGCATCATCTAATTTTTTTCATCATTGTATTTGTTCATTTGAGTCATTTTGCATCCCTAAAGTCATTTTCTATGTGACTTTGGTCACTCTTGGGGTAATCCCGTCTCTCTTTGGCGCTGTGTGTTCCTCTATCGTCCCTCCCCGCTGAGGTAAAGATCAGGAAGCTGACAGGAAGCTGCTCTGGGCGCTCCTCCCCTCACACCGGCTTCTTCTGCAGAGCGACGGCTTCACGGCTAAATAAGGCAAAGCGAGCGCGTGTCATCATCGTCATCATCACGATGATGATCATCTGAGCAGGAACCAGCAGCAGAGCTGTTGCACATGAGGCTCGATGATACTGGAGTGATGTGAGCGGAGGAATGTGGGCCCCGGGGCTCTGCACCACACCCAGAACCTGAGAGGGAACTTCCACCAGGACTGGAGCTCCACTGGGCAGAATGAGTGGAAGTGAGGCCCGCAGGACAACTTTGCACAACAGATTATGCGATGTAATACATAGAGCTCAGAGCTCTGACAGCACAGTCACCAGGCTGGAGGCCAACAGTCTTAAGAGATTACTGTCCTGCCAAGTCAAGCTGAGTTACACATCACAGGCCTCCGATCCGCACCGCGCTGCGCACAAACCACCAGAGTGCGCCTACCTGTGCACATCTTCTTGAAATCCTCATAGTCGGTCCCTTGTCCTGCAGGCACGATCGTGGAGCCCTCATACTTGAACACAGCCCTGCAAGGAAGGAAGGGAGATTTCACAAAATCTGTTGATTCACGCACAAAAAAAAAGCGTGTGTTTGCGCACGCAGAAAAAAAAGAAAAAAGAAAAGAAAAGATCCCTTTGCTCCTCGGCCGTGTGTCAGTGTCACCGCGCCAACGTTTTCCTCTCTGAATACAGGACAAAGGAAATTACTTCTCCCCCGCTGGGCCTCGTAACTGTGCAGTGTGTGACCGCTGAACGCGCAGAATACAGATCAGCCGCATGTGAGTGCGCAGGACCCCCCGAGCTGCGCCCACATTTTGACGTTATTCTCTCTCTCCTCATAAATATCTGCAGCAAAAGCACGAGGGTCCATCCGTCCAGAGCGAGACAATGCACAATGTCTCATTCTCGCGCGAACTCCAGAAGAAGTCAGCGAAAGTCCGTTTACATTTCGAGGAATTTTACGCGTTCGTGTCTAAATATGTAAATACACAGTGTAAAGATTGTAATAGATTACGTTGTACGTGTTTTTAATGACATGTCTTTAATCCGGCGTGTATAGAATCAGTAGAGCGGTGTTTGTTTTTAACAAATTCTAAGTTTTATCAAAAAAGACAATCCGTTGAGTTGGGCACTCCTTGCCACAGAGCGGGCAGCGCAGTGGGCGGTAACACGACACAGAATCACACGTTTAACTCGCAAAAGAGTCATTTAATGGCTGCTGATGTGTTTTTCTGCAGCCGAAGTCAAAAACAGTGACGCATCTTCCAGGTGACGTCGATGTTTTTAGTGAATGAGCCGCGTTTTGGAGACAAAAAGCGCAGAGAAGTCGGAAAGCCACGTTTTCAAAGGCAGTCTGGAGCGCGTCCGCCACTCACCAGTTGGTGTCCGTGTTGTCGTCCCGGACTTGGTTGTAAGCTTCTCTGCAAGCCTCTTTATCGATCTGGGTCATTTTTCCGGGCGTCGGGGAGCCGCAGTCCGCTGAACGGGGTCCAAGTTAAAACCGGGCGGAGGAGGAGGAGGAGGAGGAGGAGGAGGAGGAAAAAACTCAGTGAAGAAGAAAAGCAAACGGCGTCTAAGCGGAGTTGGTGATGCGCATCAGAGACAAAGCGAGTCCCGGTGACGATCCGGCGAGAGGCGGCGGACTTTAACGGGAGCAGACGGCGCGGCTCATTTCCTGGATGTGGGCGCAGGGTGGGCGTTGGTGGCGGTGATGTGATGCTCGTCAGTCAGGTTGCAGCCGCAGACAGTCAGAGGAGCCCCGCAGACGCTGCGTCCACCTCCTCCTGCGCACCGACAGCCGTCAAACGCCCCGCAACGCGCGCGCGCACCGCGGCGCGCCGCTTCACAATAAAACTCAGCGAGCCTGGATTACGTTGGGTCGTTTGGTCTTTTTGCATATATATTTATTTGGATAATATAATTTTGAATATATCTACTTGTTCGTTTGGGTCATTTTGTATCCCTAGAATCCTCATGCGCCTGATTTTGGTCACTGGTGGGACAATGTTTTGTACATATCACATATTTGTGGTCATTTTTTTGTCTGTATCTGGTTATTTTTCTGTGTTTGTATCCGTTTTTGGTGATTTTGCATAAATCAATTTGTCCTTATGACTCATTTTGTATCCCCAGAGTGCTTTTCTGTTGGTCTGTGGTCACTATTAGGGTAATCCTCGATAGCTCTGAAATCTTTTTGGCCGGTTTGCGTCTGTGATTTTCTGTTATTTGATTCTATTTTGACGATTTGCGAGTATCAATTTGTTCTTTTGACGTATTTTGCATCCCCACAGTCAGATTTTGCCTGATTTTGGACATTTATAGGATAATTTATTTTTGCTTTTACTTAATTGTGGTCATTTTAATCTCAATACTCATTATGTGAACGGCAATTCAATTAATTTTATATCTTTAATGGGTCACGGGACAGTTTTTCGTTACTATGCCATTTTTCACCTAATTTATGTCTTTTGAACGTCTGTCTCGACGTCCATTTCAGTCATTTATGTCTGTTTGTGGTAAATAAATATCAGTTTGTAATTAAGCCATTTTATACCTTTTACATGGTTTCTGTTTTGGACGCTGCCTGTTCCCAGAGCTTTAATGTGGTTGTAGTCTTGCAAACGTTTTAAAAACTTCTGTTTAGCTTTAGTAATATATTGTCATTATAATATGACTTCACAGCATTATTAATAGTTAGGACATCTATTTTTCATCAATGTTTCAAGTTTTATTGTCCAGCTCGTGTCTCTTTTGGTACTTCTACAATCATTTCCAACATTTGAGTTTGTCATAAAGTTTGAAGCTGCTCGGGATTCAAACTCACAACCTGCTACTTGTTACCACTTTTATTCTGAAGAGGCTACCACTCACTTCCGGTTTGTCTTTTAGTAAAAAAAACAGCTTTAATCTGCACAGATTCTCATTTCGATTCTAATTTCAGTGAATTAACCCTGATGAGGTTCATTGTGAGAATCAAACAGTCAAACATTTTTTTTTTACAAAATAAAAAAAGTTTGTGTTCATCAGGTTCATTTGTAATCTATTACTTCTTCATGCTGACACACACTGTGCCAGCAGTCAGCTTCATGAACCTGCCCAGAGGTCAAAGGTCAGCTCAGGCTTATGGGGGTCATCAGGTCTCTGGAGGAAACAGACCACTGGGACCACCTCCACCTGCTGCCTGCTCCTGGGCGCCCCCTGCTGGTATTTACATTACACCACGCAATCTACTTTGTAAATCACAACTAGTGGAAGTAACTGCTTTACTAATATTCACTTTAGTGTATTTAAATAGTTCTGGGCCTTTTTATACTCTTTCTTTTAACATGTGAATAAATGCAAGTAGCTATTACACAATTTAACTCACTTTTAAATCACAAGAGGTGGAAATAACTGATTCCAACTCTTCACATTACTATCACGGAGAGTTTTAGGATTTGGACATTTTATACATTTTAGTTCAGGGACCACAAACGGCCCAGTGTTGGTCCTCGGGCTTTATGTTTGACTTCGCTGATATAAGAGGTTTAAGGGATTAATGATCAATTCTGCGTTATATAATTTTCTTTTGGGTTCATGTATTTTTATGAGGTTGTTTTCCCCTGAATGACTGTGTATGGATGGTAGCAGCGTAAATTAGGCTTAAATCACATTTTAAACCGTTTTTGTGTCTTACAAGCTGCAAAACGATAAACATTATAATAAACCAAGATTTTAAAGAATTCCCGATTTTTCCCAACACTGTGTGACGCTACTGCTGTTGAATGTGCCCAGAACAGGAAGTCTTCCGATTGGTCGAGGAACCAATGTGACGTCACAGCAATTTCCGGTTGAAGGGACTCAATTTCAATCTAAAGTAGTGACCTGAATTATATATAAAAATTATATATCGAAGGAAAATATATAAAAGTAAAATATTAAAATAAAAATAGATAAAAGAAAGGTTAAAATATTAAAACAATATATAATAAAATAAAATAAAGGATCACTGCTTTCACGTAATAAATTATTTTGGTATTTAATTTGGTATTTATTATCTTTTATTTACTGAACTAAATGCTTACATTTCACAAACTTAAAATAATATAATTCCAAAATTCACAAAAACATCATTAAGAACATTTAAGATGTACAGATTGTATGAAATGTGGTTAAATTTATATCATATTTAGCAGTTTTGGGTGTTTTACTGGGTTGATCCATGGTTTTGGATGTAATACAATTTGTGAATGATTTAGGTTCGATTTAGTGTTTTTTATTTCTTTTTTTTGTGTAATTAAACCTTAATGAAGTTCGCGTCATTGTGTCTGTGGTTTTATTGTGAAAAGCCGAGCTGAGGTGCGTTTGTTTTGTGTCGCTGGGCGTGCAGCCGGAAGCGTCGCGGTGCTGCCGCTGCGGCTGAGGTCCGATAAACCGTGAAATCCCCGGCAAATGTCACCGTGACAGCGCAGGCGGGCGGGGATTGCCCACGGGAGGCGATTCTATGTGTGGCGGAGAAAAACTGCGCAGTTTGACGGTCCCGATGTTCACAAACTGCGCGTTTTCCGCCTTTTTTGGGGCGACCGGGAGATGCTGCTGAGTGAAACCCGACGAGCCGCTGCTGCACGTTCACACGTGAGAATCAGCGCTGATTAACGAAACTGTAAAATCCCAGTTTTTCAACGTCCAGTGAAGGCACCACGGCTGATTTTACAATTAGTTTTTTTGGTTTAAAAAAAACTTAATATCTGGAATTTACTCTGTGTGTGTGTGTGTGTGTGTGTGTGTGTGTGTGTTGAAGCAGAAGTTCCAGTTTAAGTTCAGTGATTAATAATGATTAATAATTAAGCTCTTCAAGGTCTTTATCAAAAAGCCGAATCCTAACGAGGAGTGTCGTAACGTCTGTGTGTCGCTCAGACGGCGCCGGGCTGACGGACCAGGATGGACAAACCGGGTTGGATGCGTCTCGTTGGCGAGTCGTCTGAGGTTCGGCGCTCGACTAATAATCCTGTTCCTGCTCCTGAGTGTGACCCTCTGACCTCTGACCTCTGGCCGTCCCGCAGGTCTTCATTTGGGGGGGTCAGGCCTCCGAGGTCCTGCAGGCCTTCAGCCAGCTGCGACGGCTCGGACGGTTCTGTGACGTGGTTCTTGTGGCCGGCGGCCGCCGCCTCCCCGCCCACCGTGCCTTGCTCGCCGGCTCCTGCCCGTACTTTGACGCCATGTTCACCTCGGGCATGAAGGAGGAGCAGCAGCAGGAGGTGCTCCAGTCCAGGGAGGGTGGAGGAGAAAAATCTGGAATTTAGATTTCTGGAGTTTGGGGAATAAATCTAATGTGTCATTTTAAGATTTCCAGATTTTCTTCCTGATCCAGAACTTGGTCTCTCCGTGTCTCGTCAATAAGGAGTCCTCACCCAGAAATCCACTCGTCCTCGTTAAGAAACGATTATTGGTGTTTGACCTCAGTTGAAACTGAAAATCTGGAGTTTGAAAGAGTTTTTTAGTTTGGGCTCTTTGTTCAAACCGGAATCGCCCACAAGAGGGCGCACTTCCAAACGGGAGGATTTGATCGTCGTCGCCGCGGGAAGCTGAGATCATAAACCTACTTCTGGTAAATTTAGCCGCGATGTCAAAATAGGAGAAGTTGTGAGCAATAAATACGATATCACATGACCTGATGGTCCAGTATCTGTGGAACAATGTTACTAACGTTTAAAAAATACTTAAAATTTCCCAAAACCGAGAGGAAGTTTGTTTGAAACAGGATCTGAACAAACTCCGTGTGAAACTCCTCATAAATTCTGAGGGTTGATTTAAAGACCACTGCAGGAGACGTGAGGATTCCGGGTGACGGCTCCTTTAAGAGGCAGGTGAGGTGAAGAGTAACGAGGCACCCCTGTGGGCTGCAGGTGGCGCTGGGGGGTTTGTCGTTCGAGGGTCTGACGGCGGTGGTGGACTTCCTGTACAGCGGCGAGCTGCGGCTGGATGGAGGGAACGTCGGCGGCGTGCTGCAGGCCGCTCACCTCCTGCAGGTGGCGCCAAACTGACTTTCTCCAGCATTAAGCGACGTGCGGGCTCACAGTGTGACCTCCGCTGTGCTCAGGTGCTGCGTGCGGTGGACTTCTGCTGCCAGTACCTGGAGCAGCAGGTGAACCAGGACACGTACCTGGACCTGCAGGAGCTGGCCGGCTTCTACCAGCTGGAGCGACTCGACCTCTTCATCGACCGCTTCATCCTCGACCGCTTCGCCGCACTTTCCCTCACTACCGACTTCCTGCAGCGCACCTCGCTCAACAAGTTCACCTGCTACCTCTGCAGCGACCAGGTGAGCCCTCCAGCAGCCAGGTGAGCTCTCCAGCAGCCAGGTGAGCCCTCCAGCAGCCAGGTGAGCCCTCCAGCAGCCCTCCAGCAGCCAGGTGAGCCCTCCAGCAGTCTTCCAGCAGCCAGGTGAGCCCTCCAGCAGCCCTCCAGCAGCCAGGTGAGTCCTCCAGCAGCCAGGTGAGCCCTCCAGCAGCCCTCCAGCAGCCCTCCAGCAGCCCTCCAGCAGCCCTCCAGCAGCCAGGTGAGCCCTCCAGCAGTCCTCCAGCAGCCAGGTGAGCCCTCCGGTCCAAGTTCCGTCACCTGATGGTGAAACCTGAGCGCATCTCGGCCTTCTGACGTCCCTGTCCCTCGCCGCTGCAGATCAGCCATGCGTGGTCTTTCCTCCCTCAGGTGCAACAGGACGGCGAGCGGTCGCTGCTCTGCGCCGCCCTCCAGTGGCTCGCCCACACGCCGGAGCGCGCTGGCCACGCCCACCAGCTTCTCTCCCACATCCGGCTCCCGCTGGTGTCGGTGGCGGAGCTAGCCAACCGGGCGCTGCCGGCGCTCGGCAGCCTGCTGCCGGAGGACGGTGCCGCCAGGGAGCTGGTGGAGGAGGCGCTGCTGTACCACCGGGAGGTCTACGCTCAGCCTGTCCTGCAGACCAGGCGCACGGCGCTGCGAGGGGGCGTCGCCCGGCTGCTGCTCACCGGAGGACAGGTGAGGTCACTGCACCGGGAAGGAACGACGGAACAACAGTTAGCGTCACGCTTCCGACAAGCAGTCCCTCTGGACCCGGAGCCGGTCTGGACCCGGAGCAGGTCTGGACCCGGAGCCGGTCTTGACTTGATGTGTTTCTGACGAAGGTGTTCGAGCGCGGCCAGCGTCTGACGTCCAGCGTGAGCCGGCTGGATGGCGTCCCCCCGGGGGTCTGGGAGGAGGAGACAGTGCTGCCGGTCTGGCGAAGCCACCACAGCGTGGCGGTGCTGGGGGGCTTCGTGTTCGCCGGCGGCGGCAGCACATCCAGCAGCAGCGAGAGAGACACGGCCTGCGACCTGCTGCACAGATACAACCCTCGAGACCACCAGTGGACCCAGGTATGGTGCCAGACCCTCCGGCTGAGGTCACTTCCTGTTTCCTGCCGCACACTGACACTGCGTCTCTGTTTCCACCCAGTGTGCGTCGATGAACCTGAAACGGTCGGACTTCTTCCTGGGGGCGGTGGGAGACGGTCTGATCGCAGTGGGAGGGAGGAACCACACGGGGGCTCAGTTCTCTGTGGAGGTCTACAAACCGGCCCAGGACCGCTGGTCCTTCGTCTCCAGACTCCCAAAGTAAGAACCAACTCCTACTTTAATCTGTCGCCGTTTCCTCCATTTCCACGGCATCAAAGTCAGAACGTTTTTAAGAAGTGGCATCTTTCAGGCTCCGTTTCCATGACAACGTTTCACCTGATCCATTAAAGAAAAGTCTTTTGTTTCCACGGCAGCAGCAGACACACTGACAACCATGTAGTTAGTCTGCCGGGCCACCAGGGGGCTGTAGCTGGCTTTTGTAATGAAACCACACATGTGCATCGCTGCAAGACAATTGAGATTATCAACAATTGAGTGACTGATGAGGAATCAGATTACATCAGGGAGAGTCTCAACTATTCAACTACTGATCTGGACGATTAAACTAGAATACGACCGCCAGTCAAACCACTACGGGTCGGCCATGTTGGTTTACTGGAGCATGAGCAGGACTATTTACCTCGGAGGTGGGATGCGCAGGAGCAGTAACGTCGCTCCATAGCCTCCGTCAGTCCCTACAGGGGGAATTCGCCACCATCAAAGAAAAGTTCAGAACACCGTTGTCGTGGAAACGAACCCCCAAGTTGTGAAGAAAGTTTTGCGGTGACACTCGTTTTCGTCGTGTTTCGAGTACCATGGTCGTGTGAACGGACCCAAACGCTGGCGTGTAACCGCCGCCTGGTTTGAGACGTCCGCGCTGCTTCGTCTTCTTGTTGTGAGGAAACGTCGAAAATCAACTCCGTTTCCCTGCAGGTGTTCGTACGGCCACGGGGGGGCGGTCCTCGACGGCATCGTTTACATCTCCGGCGGTCAGGACAGCATGGCAGGCGCGTTCCGCAGCGACTTCCTGAGCTACGACCCGTCGAGGGACGAGGACGGGTGGGCGGAGCTTCAGCCCATGCACGAGGTGCGGAGCTGGCACTGCATGGCCTCCCTGCACCACCTCGTCTACGCCATCGGGGGCAGCACCAACTGCGGCGACGTCGCCGAGCACTACGACACACAGCGGGTGGAGGCCTACGACGTGCGTCACCGCCAGTGGACCCAGTTGGCGCCGCTGCTGCACCCCAACAGCGAGGCGGCGGCGGCGGTCTGGGACGGGAGGGTCTTCGTGCTCGGCGGCTACAGCTGGGAGAGGATGGAGTTCTTCAACGGCGTCCAGGTGTACGACCCCGACAGGCGCCAGTGGATCCAAGGGCCCGACCTGCGTGAGAGCACCGCCGGGGCGGCGGCGTGCGTCTGCATGGTGAGGCCGGGGGCGGCGCCGGGGGCGGCGCCGGGGACGGCGGTGCAGGCGGAGCATCGCAAAGACCCTGAAACAGACTCCTGAAGCCCCCAAGTTCTGTGTGTGTGTGTGTGTGTGTGTGTGTGTGTGTGTGTGTGTGTGTGTGTGTGTGTGTGTGTGTGTGTGTGTGTGTGTGTGTGTGTGTGTGTGTGTGTGTGTGTGTGTGTGTGTGTGTGTGTGTGTGTGTGTGTGTGTGTGTGTGTGTGTGTGTGTGTGTGTGTGTGTGTGTGTGTGTGTGTGTGTGTGTGTGTGTGTGTGTTGAATAGACGATGTGCATCAAAGTGTCTTTGTAAGACGGTTTAATAAAATCAAATAAAAACAGAGTCCTGTGCAGCCCTCCAGATTCCAGCAGGTCAGTCTGTCCACTGGGGGGCGATGTCTCCTCACTCGAACGGGTAGTAAGGGTGAGACCTGAACCTGAGAGACAAACAAGTTGGTGTGTGTGTGTGTGTGTGTGTGTGTGTGTGTGTGTGTGTGTGTGTGTGTGTGTGTGTGTGTGTGTGTGTGTGTGTGTGTGTGTGTGTGTGTGTGTGTGTGTGTGTGTGTGTGTGTGTGTGTGTGTGTGTGTGTGTGTGTGTGTGTGTGTGTGGAAGGGGGGGGAGTCACTTTTTTTTTTTTTTTTGCTGTTATTTGTTTAAAGACGAACTCACAGATTGAACTTACTCGTCCAGAGGCAGAGTCCTCCAGCCCCGGTTCAGACCGCGGAGAGCCGCCATGTCTGCTGTGGTCAGGCCGAAGTCAAAGATCTTCACACACACACACACACACACACACACACACACACACACACACACACACACACACACACACACAAAGTGAATTTTGTATAACATGACCCTTTATACTACAGAGTATTACTTCATGCATTTTGGACGTCACTTCTCGTCTTTAGTCCCGGGGACACATACGGTTCAGTTTCAGGTCAGACAGGTGAACTAGAGCCACAATAACTTTTAAATTTAAACGTTTAAAGTTTTTCTCGGTTGTGTTCCAGAATATACGTGATGAAAACATGACTGACAATCACAACATAAAGCCAATTTGAATGAAACCTTGTGGTGGAAAATGGTGTTGGATTGTGGGTGTGGCCTGACGGCAGTGAGCGAGCCTCGCCGCCGCTGTCAGGCTCAGGTTCCAGTATCGTGTCGCTACGCCGAAGAAATGTGTTTAAAAAAATCTGTGTTATCTTTGAAATGTTTCCTCTTTGCTTGTTGGTTTGGGCTGCAGCCTCGTTCAGGACAGGTTGGACTCGTGGCATTATGTTGATTTGGTAAATTAGTAAAGAGTGAAGCGGCGCCTCCTGGTGGAAACTGTGAGAATCAACAGGGGGAAGTGAAAAAGGTTGTACCTTCGTATTTTCCAGGATGTGATGAGGTTTGTCGCTCTTCGGGATGACGGATACTCCCTGCTGAACGTGGTACCTGAGCAACACCTGAGGACACACACACACACACACACACTTGAGGACACACACACACACACACACACACACACACACACACACACGGACACACACACACACTTGAGGACACACACACAAACACACACACTTGAGGACACACACACAAACACACCTGAGCTGAGCTGCGTCTGTGTCTCTTGGCGATGTCGAGCACCACTGGATCCTCCAGGAGCTTCTGTGGGTCCCCGTCTTCTCTCAGCCTGAGGGGCGGGGGAGGGGGGGCGGGTGAGGGGGAGGGGGCGGGGGGGGGGGGGGGTGTTCGACAATAAAGAAAACTGACCATGGAGAGACAGAAAATAAACACAAGCAGAAATATAACAATAGTTAAAGTATATAAAAGTATTTATATAAAGAACTAAAGAGATTTTCTCGGTAAGTACGTAATATAACAGATAACTAGAGCTACACTCGGTAGAGCGCAGACTTTTGCCCACGCAACGTTTGTGGAACTGAGTTAGCATCACTAGCATGATAGCCGCTAGCTCATATCAATGCTAATTAGCCTGTCAGGTAGCTTCATCACTGAAACACTGAGCAGGGAGCGTCTCCATGGCAACAGATGCTGATCTCCTTTGATCTCCTCCATGAGGTACCTCTCTCATCCGCTTTGTATGGGACAGTTTTTCACAGTTTTTTGGGGATTTATTCTGAAACATTTAGTCGTTAACGTCCCGAAATCTCATGGATTGGTCCTTCATGATGACAAATCATCCCTGAAGATTTCATGGAATTCAGGTGAAGGTTTTTGCAAAACGTTGGTCAAATACATACACACATATACATCAATAAATAATAAATAAATACACGCAGACAAAAACTTAACCTTCTCGGCCAACGTTCGTTGTACCAAATGTAACTAACAACAGCCCCCTCTAGTGGCATTTCTGCTGTTTTCAAAACTTTGCCATGTAAACGCTAAACGCTCCTGAAACAAAAAGGTGAACTGGATGGTTCTCAAAGTGTGGGGTCGGGGGCTCCCCTGGGGGGCGCCAGAGAGCAGCATGGGGGAGGAAGTGTGCAACGTTCAGGCGCTGCGTTCAGGCGCTTCGTTCAGGCGCTACGCTCAGGTGCTACGTTCAGGCGCTTCGTTCAGGCACTACGTTCAGGCGCTGCGTTCAGGCGCTACGTTCAGGCGCTACACTCAGGCGCTACGTTCAGGCGCTACGTTCAGGCGCTACGTTCAGGCGCTACGTTAAGGCGCTACGTTCGGGCGCTACGTTCGGGCGCTGCGTTCGGGCGCTGCGTTCGGGCGCTGCGTTCGGGCGCTGCGTTCGGGCGCTGCGTTCAGGCGCTACGTTCAGGCGCTACGTTCAGGCGCTACGTTCAGGCGCTACGTTCAGGCGCTACGTTCAGGTGCTACGCTCAGGCGCTACGTTCAGGCGCTACGTTCAGGCGCTGCGGGGTCTTACTCTTCTGGCGGCCGGGCCGGCGAACCAAAGGGGCTGAAGGCAGTCAGCGTGATGTTTTTAGATTTACAGAACTCGATCATTCCAGCGTCCACCAGGTAAGGATGAAGCTCCACCTGCAGAACAGGAAAACATCAGGACAGTCCACCGATGACTCATGACTGAATAAAGCAAACGACTCGTCTGGTTAAAAACTGAAGCTTTCAATTCTGTTTTTTTTTCTTTTAAGAGTTTTTGTAAGTTTACCCAGTTGGAATGTTAAAATATGTAAAATCCAGTCCCGTTTGTTACACTGGATTTATTCATTAGATTTATTTATTCAACTTTGCTGTCGTTACAGGAGGTTTGTGAGCTAAACAGTGGAATCATGTGCCACGCAGGAGCTAATCAGCTTTTTAGTTTAATAAGTAAACCTAATGAGATAAAAACCAGAATAAATACTATCTAATTAATCTGACAGGAACAGAGACCTGATTGACAGCAGGAGGGACTCTGCACAGAGCCAGGAGTCTCTGCAGCTGCAGGACGCTGAAGTTGGACACTCCGATGCTCCTCACCTTCCCCGAGGCCTGAAGGGCCTCCATGCCCTGCAAACAACAACACAAACACCTCAAGAAAACTAGAGCTACACTCAGTAGAGTGCTGGCTTTCACTAACGCCACATTTGTTTGTGGAACCAAGTTAGCATCACTAGCGTCTCCATGGCAACAGACACTGATCTCCTTTGATCTCCTCCATGAGGAGCCTCTCCCATCCACTTTCCATGGGACAGTTTTGACTGTTTTTAGGGATTTATTCTGAAACGTTTAGTCGTTAATGTCCCAAAATATAAAGGATTGGTCCTTGATGATGACAAATCATCCCTGTAGATTATTGTAATTCAGGTGAGTAGAGTTTACGAAAATACATACGAACAAACAAACAAACAACTAAATAAACAGATGAAAACGTAACCTTCGTTGGTGAAGAACAATCAGAACACAATGGTAACAAAATATAAAACGTAATAATGACTAAACAGCAACATTAAAGTTTATAACAGCAAGAAAACAACAACAACACAAAAATGACAGCAACAACAACAACAAGGAAAATAAAATTGACAATGATAATGGCAACAACACAAACAACAATAGTAGAAAATAATAATAAAAAAACCATAATGATACGACAACAACATCAAAGTTAGTAACAATGACCACCACAGCACAAACAGCAGCTACAGACAATGGGAACAAAATACACATCAACAACAACAGCGACATTGAAGTCAACAACAAAAACAATAATAACATCCCACGAGCCTGCAGACGGTAAAGCAGCATAAAATAAGGATAAAACAATAATAATAAAAATAAGATTTTTCTCCTCACCCTCCAAACATCCAAGTAGTCAACATCAGAGGTCAATATCTTTCCATCCTTCGTTGGGAAAAGCTCGTCTCCTATTTTCTGAAAAAACAATTTCAGTTTGTCAGTTTAAATGAGTTCAATCACAGAATTATCCATCTTTAGATCAAAACATCTCATTTTAACTTTTTAGGAGTCACTTCATTGCTTCGTTGTTCTCGGAGGAGAGTCGGCGCGTTTTCAAAAAGTTGCATTTTGAGTGGCTGAGAGCAGCGTTGTCGTCCCCACAGACCCCCAGACACGTCGTCCCCACAGACCCCCGGACACGTCGTCCCCACAGACCCCCGGACACGACGTCCCCACAGACCCCCAGACACGTCGTCCCCACAGACCCCCGGACACGACGTCCCCACAGACCCCCAGACACGTCGTCCCCACAGACCCCCGGACACGTCGTCCCCACAGACCCCCAGACACGTCGTCCCCACAGACCCCCGGACACGTCGTCCCCACAGACCCCCGGACACGACGTCCCCACAGACCCCCAGACACGTCGTCCCCACAGACCCCCGGACACGACGTCCCCACAGACCCCCGGACACGTCGTCCCCACAGACCCCCAGACACGTCGTCCCCACAGACCCCCGGACACGACGTCCCCACAGACCCCCGGACACGTCGTCCCCACAGACCCCCGGACACGTCGTCCCCACAGACCCCCAGACACGACGTCCCCACAGACCCCCGGACACGTCGTCCCCACAGACCCCCAGACACGTCGTCCCCACAGACCCCCGGACACGACGGAAGCTTTGAACAGGTCAATCCAGTGTGAGAGACTCGCTGTCACCTTCAGGCCGACGGGGAAATGGATGAGGTAGAGGTCCAGGTAGTCCAGCTGCAGGTCACTCAGGGACCTGCTGAGGCCCAGCGGGATGTCGTCTGGCTCGTGGAAGGTTCCCCACAGCTGAGGAGAACATGCAAACAACAACAACAACAACAACAACACGTTACAGACTGAATCCACTGAGACTCAGACTCACTGCTGCCACTTACAGTGGTACCAAACATATTCTATTATTTATTTATTTCAATTTGTAAACCTTACATTTTTTTTGTTATTTAATAACATAATAATTTATTAAATGAAATTAAAATATAGAATAAAATTGTCTGATTTGACTGGAAAAGCACTTTGTTGACCTTCTGGTGTAAAGGGCTTTAAAACATATATGTTGATTGAGTGATAAAAATATTTTTAGAACAACAAACATCAATAATAATAACAATAATTGTCATTATTATGAAAATCAACATGACGTAATAATAATAACAATGCTTCTACTAATAATAAGCCTTTTTCCTTTTAATTCTAATTAAAGCTTTTCATCCAGATGTGTTAGAGCATTAATATATTTTCTACCAATCAGAGAGAAAGAAAGAATAAACTATGAGGGAACGTTCGTCTCTTTTCTCTGCTGCTATGAAACATTAACAGGAACATTTACTGAGTTGACATAAAGTTTCCTTGAACCAGAAGGAGGGATGTGGACCAGATGTGAGCCAGATGTGGACCAAATGTAGACCAGGTTTGAGCCAGATGTGGACCAGGTTTGAGCCAGATTTGGACCAGATGTAGACCAGATGTGGACCAGATTTGGACCAGATGTGGACCAGGTTTGAGCCCAATGTGGACCAGATGTAGACCAGATTTGGACCAGATGTAGACCAGATTTGGACCAGATGTAGACCAGGTTTGAGCCAGATGTGGACCAGGTTTGAGCCAGATGTGGACCAGATGTAGACCAGATTTGGACCAGATGTGGACCAGGTTTGAGCCCGATGTGGACCAGATGTAGACCAGATGTGGACCAGATGTGAGCCAGATGTGGACCAAATGTAGACCAGGTTTGAGCCAGATGTGGACCAGATGTGAGCCAGATGTGGACCAAATGTAGACCAGGTTTGAGCCAGATGTGGACCAGATGTAGACCAGATGTGGACCAGATGTGAGCCAGATGTGGACCAAATGTAGACCAGGTTTGAGCCAGATGTGGACCAGATGTGAGCCAGATGTGGACCAAATGTAGACCAGGTTTGAGCCAGATGTGGACCAGATGTGGACCAGATGTGAGCCAGATGTGGACCAGATGTGGACCAGATGTGGGCCAGATGTGGACCAAATGTAGACCAGGTTTGAGCCAGATGTGGACCAGATGTGGACCAGATGTGAGCACCCGGGCCAGAGATTGAGACCTACTTCCCCATGGTTTCATAACTTTCCACAGGTGTAATAGGAACTTCGAGCCATTGATGTAAAACTTGTTGTCCAATCTAATAAATGATTCCAGTACTGAAGTACCATGAAAGGTGGGCGACAGTGAAGTGAGAAACATAAACAGGAAGACGTTTGTCTCCGAAGCTGAGTTCCAGAACCTGTTCTTCTCTCAGTCTGGTCCAGAACACGGCGCCGGAGGTTCTGATGAGGTTGTGTCACCTTGCTGACGATGAACATGTCCTCCCTCCGGACGACGCCCTGCTGCACCTTGCAGCGCAGCGCCTTGCCGATCTCCACCTCGTTGTTGTAGCAGTACGCCGTGTCGATGTGGCGGTACCCGGCAGCGATGGCGGTCTCCACGGCGCCCTGGACCGAAGTCCGTGGAAGATGAGACGACTGGAACAATTCAATGAAATAATGCAGAACTATAATCGTCCATACTTTTCTTTGCACTCACATTTAAACAGCAGAAATGGCTGAAGTTACTTCCTGCTGGAGGATTACAATGAACAGAGTATGTATTATAGACATTTATGATGATAATGGAAATATAGCATCTTCCTCCTCTAACATCAGATTATAGAGCATCTTCCTCCTCTAATATCAAATTATAGAGCATCTTCCTCCTTGAGATGATTTATTAAGGGAGTCATTAAACTGACCCACACAGTGATGGCAGCTCGGCTAATGCTAATGCTAATGCTACAATAATGTGCACACTATTATGTTATTTTAAAAAAAAGAAAAGCTGTGTAAACTTGGCTTATCGGCCAGAAAGTTACTCCAGTACTTTCAAAGAAAAAGTAACTTCCTCGTCTTCATTAGTCTGCACAACACATGAGCTGCTTGAGCTCTTCCTCCTGCTGAAGGAGCCCAGACGACTGCCAAGCAGCAGGCACACAGCAGATTCTGCTGAGCGAGTAGTGAATGTGTGACTGAGGCTACCTTCCACGTTCCCAGACCGAGGACAGGCATTCGTCGGCCGTCGTTCAGCTGGACGCTCTGCTCCAGCCGCCCGTCCTCCATGCTGGACGCCAACACTCGTCTTCCTCTTTCTGCTCACAGCTTCTGCTGAGTCCACCTCCTTCCCTTTTTCTGATGATTCTCAACGTTTATCTTCTGTTTCAGTCCATCTTCCTTCCTTCCTCTCTGAAGTCTCTCTTTCCCTCCGTCTTATCAGCACAGAGGTTAATTATTAGACAACGTGCAGAGCGTCACCAGAGTGAAGTATTTATGTGTGAACATGAAGGGCAAAGGTCACTCTTGTCACCGCAGCTTCACACACAAACACACACCGGCCGGGACGACAGCTGTAATGTCTCTACTCTGATTGGAAGGTATTTATCATGACGACATACATGGTGTCGGGTTTCTGCCTGTTAAAAGTACCAAGAAATGACTGTGTTGTCTGTGGTGCAGAATAAATAAAGTTAAATTGAATTGAACATAAATAACAACAAGTCTCTCTAAATTGCACCGCTGCATCACGACCCTTAGGCCCCGTTTCCACGGCAACGTTTTTAGTGAAAACACATTGTTTTGTTTCACATTTACATTGTCCTCCTCCTGCTCCTCCTCCTCCTCCTCTTCCTCCTCCTCTTCCTCATCCTCCTGCTCCTCCTCCTCCTCCTGTTCCTCTTCCTCCTCCTCCTGCTCCTCCTCCTCCTCCTCTTCCTCCTGCTCCTCCTCCTGCTCCTCCTCCTCCTCTTCCTCCTCCTCCTCCTCCTCCTCCTGCTCCTCCTCCTCCTCCTCTTGCTCCTCCTCCTACTCCTGCTCCTCCTCCTCCTCCTCCTGCTCCTCCTCAGTGAAGCGCTGCTCCACACTGGAAATTCACGTATTAATAGGATATTGTGGTCCCACAGTGCCACCTTGTGGTCAGTTATGTCATCGCTGTACGGAGCAGCGGTCACTTCCTCCAACGTTTTGTGTGTATTGACCGTCTTCCTGCTCCGTCTCCATCCTCAAGCGGACCAGTGAAATCATTCTACAAAACTTAATGATCCATTTGTTTCTCTGCTGGACTCTGTCTTTATGTTGTTATTTATTTCATTATTGTTCATTTCTTTATTTTAAGAGCTCCAGACTAAAGACATGTCTACTGACTGCACTAATGGCTGAAGGCGTTGACTAGCGCCCTTTGGAAAGCAGATCGAGGTGTGAAAATGTTGCTAGGATGCCATGAAAAGTATTGTCGTCAAATGATTTATGCATTTTATTTAAGAATATCATTATTTAGTTGTATATCAGTAGAACTGTACATGTTATATGTGTATCAATTATTAGTGTATTGTTTGTGGAACTCCAGAAAGGCATTTTGTTTTTCTTCACTAGTTTTCACGGTGTTTCGATGATTGAGAGAAAAATAAATCGACACTACGCCCATTTTGAAATTCTCTGCGTCTTCGAGTATCTACATCCGAGGGGCGGCGACACTGTTCAGTGGGAAACACGTGCAAACGCCTCTTTGAGTGTTGAAGGTTGCCGACCCCTGGCCTACAGCAACACTTCCCCACAGATTCCAAAGGACACACTCTGGACCTGGTGTGCCAAGGCAGTGTGTTATAACAACTTTTGAGGAAGAAAACATTACCTACAAGTTTTGACAATGTTCATAGAATAATTTAATACAAATATATTTCAAAGTAAAATATTTACAGAGCTACATTAATTCTTCCAGCATTCACACAGTTCTGTACAAAAAGGTCTGTAAAGAAACTAAAATGGAGGCTAGCAGTGTTTCTGTCTCCATTCTGGATGGGGGCGTGGCTTAAAACTGATATGACATCACTGGCTTTGTTATAGTAAGATGTCACTGCACATGGCTGTCATCGTATTGCTTTGATCTAATGGCTTTGATCTAATGGCTTAGATCACAAGCCATTAGAGCAAACTTCAGTTGGACTGTGTGACTTTGATGTGAAAAGACACATACAGCATACATTACTACGAGGAAAGTGCTCACTTGAAGGATATAGAACAAGAACCACCAGTGTTGATAAACGAGAACTACCAGTGTTGATAAACGAGAACTACCAGTGTTGATAAACGAGAACCACCAGTGTTGATAAACGAGAACCACCAGGGTTGATAAACGAGAACCACCAGTGTTGATAAACGAGAACTACCAGTGTTGATAAACAATGAATTCAAAAGAAGCTGGAGATAAAAGTTCTAAGAAAAAGGATATCCAGAGGATGTCTAAACGGTTGGAAGCACCAAGACAGAAGACTGGGGCTTCCTCAGTCAGGAAGTGCCCTCAAAGAACAATGAAGGTCTTCAAGCCAGAAGTAAGTGAGCTGAAGCTTGATGGCAGAGACACAACCATTTTTGACCTGAAGACAAATGAGAGTCTTCCTACAAGGTTCCAGCTCGGCTCTGAAGAGGTGGCTCACATAAGTAGCCAGGACCTTCAAAAAGAAGAGGACTACAAGGTGAAGTACAGAGCTCTTAAAGAGAAGTTCTATAAGGAGGTGAAGGAGAGAAAGAGGGTGCAGCATGAGAAGGAGGCTCTGATGGTTCAGTTTGAGAACCTAGTGGCTGAGAAGAAGACCCCCCAACCTCAGAACCAGAGCATGCTGGCTCAGAATGAGAAGCTGCTGGATGTGGGTAAGAGCCTCCTGGCTGAAAACATAGACTTCCACGCCAACAGTGAGACCTTGCTGGCTGAGTACAAAGACCTCCTCGCCAACAACGAGACCCTGTTGGCTGAGAACAAAGACCTCGTCACCAACAACGAGACCACGTTGGCTGAGAACAAAGACCTCGAGGCTAAGAATGAGAGCATGACGTCTGAGAATGAGAGCCTGCTGGCTCAGAAGGAGATCCTGGAGTTTCAGAAGGAGATGCTGCTGGGTCAGAAGGAGATCCTGCTGCCTGAGAACAAAGACCTCCATGTCAACAACGAGACCCTGTTGGCTGAGAACAATACCCTCCGCACTCAGTATGAGACCATACTGGCTGAGATTGAGACCCTGAAGAAACAGGGTGAGACCATGGTGGCTGAGAACAATACTCTCCACACTGAGAACGAGACCCTCCAGGACCAGCGAGATACCCTGCTGGTCCAGAGAGAGACCCTGTTGGCTGAGCACAAGACTCTCGGTGATAAGAATGAGACCCTCCTGGACCAGCGAGATACCCTGCTGGTCCAGAGAGAGACCCTGTTGGCTGAGCACAAGACTCTCGGTGATAAGAATGAGACCCTCCTGGTCCAGCGAGATACCCTGCTGGATCAGGGTGAGACCCTGTTGGCTAAGAACAATACTCTCCGTGATGAGAATGAGACCCTCCTGGTCCAGAGAGAGACCCTGTTGGCTGAGCACAAGACTCTCGGTGATAAGAATGAGACCATCCTGGTCCAGCGAGATACCCTGCTGGATCAGGGTGAGAACCTGTTGGCTAAGAACAATACTCTCCGTGATGAGAATGAGACCCTCCTGGCCAAGAGAGAGACCCTGTTGGCTGAGCACAAGACTCTCCGGGGTGAGACTGAGAACCTGCAGGTTCAGAATCAGACCCTGCTGGATCAGGGTGAGACCATGCTGGCTGAGAAGACGACTCTCTGTGCTAAGAACAACAACCTCCGGTCTAAAATGAAGACCGTCCAAACCCTCATAGCTCAGAACAAGACCCTCAAAACTGAGAACAAGACCGTCCAAGCTGAAATGATGAGGTTAGAGGAGGCCAACAAGGTCTTACAGGAGGAAATCCAGGCCAAGAAAAACAAGAAAGGGTTCTGGAGGCGGTTTCTGGGGGCTGTTTCAACAAGAGATGGAACTCAGGAGGAGGAGAAGAAGAAGAAGATGAAGAAGAAGAAGAAGAAGCTCGATCGCGCTGACTGCTAGCCGCGCTGACTGCTAGCCGCGCTGACTGCTAGCCGCGCTGCTCGCTCGCTCGCGCTGACTGCTAGCCGCGCTGACTGCTCGCTCGCGCTGACTGCTAGCCGCGCTGACTGCTAGCCGCGCTGACTGCTCGCTCGCTCGCGCTGACTGCTAGCCGCGCTGACTGCTAGCCGCGCTGACTGCTAGCCGCGCTGACGGCTCGCTCGCTCGCGCTGACGGCTCGCTCGCTCGCGCTGACTGCTCGCTCGCGCTGACTGCTAGCCGCGCTGACTGCTCGCTCGCGCTGACTGCTAGCCGCGCTGACTGCTCGCTCGCGGTGACTGCTCGCTCGCTCGCGCTGACTGCTCGCTCGCGCTGACTGCTCGCTCGCTCGGGCTGACTGTTCGCTCGCGCTGACTGCTCGCTCGCTCGCGCTGACTGCTCGCTCGCTCGGGCTGACTGTTCGCTCGCGCTGACTGCTAGCCGCACTGACTGCTCGCTCGCTCGCGCTGACTGCTCGCTCGCTCGGGCTGACTGTTCGCTCGCGCTGACTGCTAGCCGCACTGACTGCTCGCTCGCTCGCGCTGACTGCTCGCTCGCGCTGACTGCTCGCTCGCTCGCGCTGACTGCTCGCTCGCTCGGGCTGACTGCTCGCTCGCTCGGGCTGACTGCTCGCTCGCGCTGACTGCTCGCTCGCGCTGACTGCTAGCCGCGCTGACTGCTCGCTCGCTCGGGCTGACGGTTCGCTCGCGCTGACTGCTCGCTCGCGCTGACTGCTCGCCGTGCTGACTGCTCGCTCGCGCTGACTGCTCGCTCGCGCTGACTGCTCGCTCGCGCTGACTGCTCGCTCGCGCTGACTGCTCCTGCCATTACTTTCCATACCTGGAATAAACGCCGCTCAAGCGGGTCGACACCCCCTTTATTCTGCCTGCACAGGTAAGAGTACTGGGTCCTAGACCCCATGCGGTTTAGGCGCTCCGACAAGGAATCCTGACGCCCAGTGGACGCTGCAGGTAACTGCTGGGATGACTTGTCTAAAACACACAAACTCAATAGTCCGAATAACATCTAATATGAAACCACGACTCCCAACAAGCGAGCCGGGGGTCAGTCACAATAACTGTGGTGATTCGTATCGATCTCAGGTCTGTTGTTTCCATCGTCAGCCACAGGTTTGGAACGTGCAGAATCTAGAAAATAGATAGAAAATGATATCTAATAATGAGGACTGAGCGTCAGACGTCACTGCTGTACAGCTCGTTAGCTCCGTTAGCTTAGCCACGGCGGCTGTTGTCTCCCCGTGAGGACATCAGGAGACAGCGAGGATCCACAGAGTTTTACCGGACGTTGCTGGAGTCGTGGTGGGTGAGAAGGACGGAGTTATTCCCCTGCTGCCGAGTGAGACTGTGAATTCCTGCTGGTTATAAACGGAGGGATTTCCTTGGGTAGCAGTGTTTCACAGTCGCCACAAGGGGGCACTGCTCCCTTTCCTATGAGCCCCGACGGCAAGCACGTCAACCAAACTGAAAGGTTTCTTTTCTTCTGTTGTGATGTTCAGTTCCATGTTCCTAATACAGATTCAAAATGTGCATGCTGCTGTGTTTGTGTCTTATTTAATGGTGCCACTTTACACTGAAGTGGTTATTAGTGTTTTCAGGGTCCGGAGAGTGAAGATTTTCAGAGCACTTCACTGTGATTGTAGATGTGAGAGATATTGTGAACCCTACACACTTTATATTCATTGAAATGTTCCCTATGGCCATGTACACATTTTTATTGGAAGTTAATAAGGGCTTGATGCTCCATCCGGTGCTGCCAGCCAGTGACAAAAGGTGATGAAATGTTTTGTTTCCCAATCGATCAAACACATCCAGAATGAAAATAATCTCCAGAAAAGTTCATTGTTGTCTGTATGATGCTTTTCCTGAAGCCATCCACCTGCCAGGTAGCATCCTGGAAAGCCCGCCTCTTTTCTGCTCTCGGCCAATCACAAGTGAACTCACCTCAGCGTCTACCTGCTGTCTCGGTAACGGAGTGACTGACAGGCTCTCTCACCGCTCATTAACTGTTGTCATGGTAACGGAGTGACTGACAGGCTCTCTCGCCGCTCATTAACTGTTGTAAACTCTGATAACATCTCGTGAACGAACGCAGATAAACACGGCTGAAGAATGAGCATTTTAGCGTCCAGCGCGTTTTACGCTGAAGGTGGGGTTATTTACGACAGAAACCTTTTGGCTCCACCTTGCATGACTACACCCTGGTACTGACTCAGACACCCAGTTCACTTGGATGAACGACTCAAAAAGCTTTGAGTCAGTTTAATGAGTCGGGTTTGTCATCACTGACCAATCAGAACAAAGTTTCCTCCTGGTGTCATGACTCCCAGTCCACATTCCCCTGGACTTGATGCTTTTATTTTGATAGTGACCGTAATAACAATCCAACTTGGTGGTGTGTCCACCAGAATGTCCGTGTCCTCCTGTTGTTCATGTTTAGAGCTCCTTGTCTCTGTTCTGTGAAAACAAACAACAGCACCCACTAGTGGCCAAACTTCAAAACTAAAGCTTTTTCAGTGTTTCTACTGTTTTCAGTTGAGCAGACATTGCTTTCAAGATGTTGCCGCATAAGCGCAAAACTTTTCAGAAACAAAAATGCCAATCAGTGAGTTTTTCCTGGAAACGTTCTGAAAGCAGGGTCTCATGAGAGTAAAGTTAAAATCTGTGTGCAATGGATTCTTGTTTTGTTACAGTATGAGTGAGAACGTCAGACTGGACTGACGGACTGACACTCAAATAAAATCTTCCTAAACAAAAAAGGTGTCTGTCAGAAGTGGGATTCGAACCCACGCCTCCAGGGGAGACTGCGACCTGAACGCAGCGCCTTAGACCGCTCGGCCATCCTGACTGTGACCTCATGAACATCGAGTTACTATAAGCTCTCTGACCAGAAACCGGAAACGCTTTTTATTGCGCAAATGTGAGAGAAACTAAATCGAACATTTTCAAAACTGCAGGAATTTTCAGTTAAATCTATTACAGCTGCAGACTTTGGTAAATATATTGCATTAAACTATTTAGATTCACTTTTTTCTCAATAAATGCCAATCTAAAGTTTCTAAAGTTGCTGATGAGCTGCTCATCATTGTTCCGTTTTATCTCAGAATGTTAAAAAGTCTTTACTCCAAACATGCATCAGGTTAGTTTCTCTTTTAGCTGTTTATGATCCCGCAGGTTCAGAAATGAGGAGTCCAGGAAGTGAACAGCAGTCAGGCCATCGGGGTTTATTTGCTATTCACAAAACTATTACATCAAATATAGCATCTGAAAACGGGAAGTACAATTTGAGAAGATTAACATAGAAATGATATTCAGAAACGGTTCTGATAAAGGAGAAGACCAACAACATAAATCGATGAAAATGGATTTTCACAAAAATCAGTGAGATCACTTTTTATTTATGAATGAAACTAATTAAAACACAAATCTATTTTGGGCTGTTCACAAAATTCTAATAAACAATAAAACAAAACAAAGAAAAACAAATGAACATTAGATATTTGGACAATATGTCCACACTTGATAAAATTAGCAGCTATAACTTTGTGAAAAAGGAAGTTAAATACGTTGAAAGAATAGGATTTAGGAACCGGGTCAAACTCCTTTCTCAGCTCAAAGCTGGATTTTCCTATCGTCCTTGAACCCATCGCGTCAGCCTGAGCTAACAGGAAGCATCTCTGGGCTGAACAACCCAGTTTCAAAGACTTTTCCACTTTCCCTGTCATAATGACTCTGACCACCAGAGGTCACTATTTGAACACAAACAGGTTATCTTTTTCTGTATCATGAAGAAGTTTGGTCTGATAAACAAGAAGCGTACAAAGCGTTACACAAATTATATAAATATACAAAAACAAATAGAGGTTAACGTGTGTCGTTTGTATAAAATATAAATATTTGCTTTGCTCATTTTATCGGTTTTACAAGAAGAAATTACACCATCCGATGTGTTACGGTTTCATCTGTGACGTTAGCGCTAGCACAGGTGCGACAACACCTTTCTACTCTTCTTACTTCGTGTCGCGGTGCGACTTCAGAGCTGATTCCTGCTCGAGTGTCTCTAACCGGGCGACGGTCGGCCCGGCCGGCTGTCCACTCCTCCACCACGTCACTGGTCCAGGTCGCAGCTGCGGGGGCGATAGTAACGCTGGCAGAACCCCCGGATCCGGGCGCACGCCTCCGCCATCATCTCCTGTGGCACCGTCACCACGATGCGGAAGAAGTTTGGATACTCGAACGCCTGGAAGGAAGTCTTTATCTTAATGGCGTTGAAAAGTCATTTGTTGTTATAACTAGGTTAGTTTTGGTCACAACCAGTTAATAAGTGATGAATATTTAGAAAGGTCTTCCTCAGTTAGGCCACGTTTACACGTTGGTTGTGTTTTGGGCTCCGTTCACACGACACCGCTGCTATGAGTCGCTGGAAATGTTACGCGTTCCATGGTGCAACTTTTTGAAAATGCTCAGATCTAATGCATCTCTTTGTCCCAGTCATCAAGGCCACGTTAACATGTACCCGGGTTTTTATACAACGGTGATATTTCTCAGCATTTACACCAAAACGCAGTGACGACTCACCACCAACGGAGATTTAGAAAAACTCATTTGCTTCATTTGCACCTAAACTTTTAACTTTTCTCTGTTAAAAAGCGCCTCGAAATGACTGTCTTGTATTTGGTGCTATATAAATAAAGTTGAATTGAATTCAAAGAAGGAGGCAGGGACTTGTCGTGTTTTTTTCCAGGACTCTGATTGGCTGTCATGGCTTCATGCTTCTCGTTACACTGCCCCCTACAGGTCTGGCTGCTCATAGCAGCTCTGAGTCAGGTGGATGTGAGGGTCCAAGTCAATGAAGATTTCCATAAAGGGGAAATATCTGTCTTGTAAAAACCCGGGCCTCAGTCAGCTGTCGGCATTAGCATTAGCTTTCAGTTTCAGCATTATTTGGATCTGCTGTCTCGTTCTGTTTTTCACTCCAAGCAGACGATTAGCATTGGCTAATACCAGTAGCATTAGCAGTATGGGTCCACTCAGTGTCTCCTGCTCGTGTCTCCACGCAGGCAGATGATGGTTTAGTAAAGAGTCTGGTGTCTACACTTTGTGTAAACTGGAGCTTGAGGTCAGGACTTCACCTCAAGTACCTGATAATTGTAACCAAACACTATTTGTCAATGATTTGCATGAAGCTGCAGATGGATATAAACAGGAAATAGTGGGCGGGGCCTTACTGAGGCAGGCAGACAGAAGACGGACTGATCGATGACCAAACGTTCGGTGAAGTCCACATCATTCTTGAACTCTGGGAAGTGATTCATGTCGATCCCCACCTGGACACACACACACACACACACACACACACACACACACAGGATGTTGATGTGGATATTAAGGGCAGTTTTACCCACAGCAGGGTCGCCCTGCACAGCTCACCTGTCCCTCACAGGGACGACAATGTTTTCCAGGCAGAACACAAACCACTACACCACCGTGTCCCGTTTTTTAGAGATGAAGCAGATCAAACACACTTGATCCCACAGATGCCCACAGGGTGTATAGTTTGTATAGAGTGTATGGCTGCAAGGTTGCAAGTTCGATTCCCATCCTTACCACATGCCGAACTGTCCTTGGGCAAGACACTGAACCCCAAACTGCCTGTGTGAATGCAGTGTGGGAGCGAGTGGTCGGAGGTGCAAAATGGCAGCTTCTCCTCCGTCAGTCTGCCCCAGAGCAGCTGTGACTACAGACGTAGTTTACCACCATCCATCACCATATGGAGGGAATGAATAATGTAATGTAAAGTGTCTCTGAGTGTCCAGAACAGCACGGTATAAAACCAAAGCATTACTATAGTGTGTATAGAGCAGGGGTCCTGGAGGACTCCTGTCCTGGAGGACTCCTGTCCTGGAGGACCCCTGCCCTGGAGGACCCCTGTCCTGGAGGACCCCTGTCCTGGAGGACCCCTGCCCTGGAGGACCCCTGTCCTGGAGGACCCCTGTCCTGGAGGACCCCTGCCCTGCAGGTTGTAGCTCCTCCCTGCTTCAGCTGACCTGAATCTAATGATGATGTCATCACCAAGGTTGTGAAAAAGCCCAATAACGAGCCCCTCATTACAGTCAGGTGTGTCTGAACTGGGAGGAGCTAAACCTGCAGGACGCCGGCCCCCCAGGACCGAGGTTGGACACCCCTGGTCTTGAGTGTGTAGTGTGCAGGCTTGAACACTCACCATGAGGTACATAGCTCCTGAAGGCATCACGGGGTTCAAACCGGGGACCGTGGACAGTTCATTGAAACACATCTCCGAGTTGGACTGAAGCAAAAACACAGAGATGTTTATTTTGCAGGAATCTCATGAGGCGATGAAGACGATGAAGCAGGATTTAAAGAAAAAAAAGCTATTTGAAGACATCCAGTGAGAGTTTGAGTCTATTTAGAGACTTTTTCTTTAAACTTCATGTTGTGACTCACGTTCCAGGCCCAGTTTACACGACGACACAAAAAAACACACAGCAAACTTCTAAACAAGAAACATTTCTCAACAAGGAAATATATATGTTTGTTTGCAATATACGACATTAAAAGGGAGATTTTTCAATATTTGTTTTTCATCCTAGTTCAAATCGAAGTTGTTCTTGTGATGTGGGAGTGAAAAGCACGGATGATAAGTGAAGCTATGGCGTGACTCTACCTTGAGGAATTCGATGGTGCGGCTGTAGAAGCTTTGAGGTGTGTTGTTGAAGATGCCCTCTAGCGCCCCCTGGACGATACTGCAGGCCCCAAGGATCCGCTGGCTCAGTTTGACCAGACCCTGGCGAATCTGCAGCACAGAGACGACCACGACGACCACGACGACCACGACGACAGCGCAGCAGAAAACAAGACAAAAAATAAAAATGCAGTGAGAACACATGAAGCAGGAGGCGATGAATCAAAGAGCAGAGTGCCTCCTCTCGTACCTCAGAGCCAAATATGTCGTTCCGGTCATGGATGAGAATCCATCCCATCCTCCAGCCGGGGACCAGCCAGCGTTTGGCCAAACCACCGCAGGACAGGATGGGAACGCTGCTGCTGAGGGACGCCATGGACGGACAGGAGCAGCCTGGAAAGACCTGCAAGAAGAAGACAAGAAGATGGATGGATGGACAATAATAATAATAATAATAATAATAATAATAATAATAATAATAATAATAATAATAATAATAATTATAATAATAATTGTAATAATTGTAATAATTGTAATTATAATAATAATTATAATAATAATAATTGTAATAATAATAATTGTAATAATAATTGTAATAATAATAATACGGTTGTAATAGTTACAGTAATTATTGTATAATACCAACAGAAAAAAGAAATTAGAATAAAACACATTATCAATACTAATCTATAATGTAATGTTTTAGTAAGATAGACTTTAAATAGCATTCTAATTATTTATTATTATAATTAATACAATATTAATATTAGTAATATAAAATAATATGATTATTTAATATAACATATTATTATTACTATTATTTAATATAACATATTAGTATTATTATAATAATTATTAATATTATTTAATATAACATATTATTATTACTATTATTTAAGAAAACATATTAGTATTATTATAATAATTATTATTATTATTTAATATAACATTATTATTACTATTATTTAAGAAAACATATTAGTATTATTATAATAATTATTATTATTATTTATTATAACATTGTATTATTTTGTAAGGACATCATTTGTATATTTACATTAATAAAGTGAAAATAAATGATGATACCAACAAGAATAATGAAATTTTACAATAATTCTGACATATTTCCAAAGAATATGTAGATAAAAAGCAAAAAGAAAAGAGTGCGTGCCGACGGTCCATCTGAATGGTGCTGATGGAGGCGAACAAGAACAGTGGAGGAGAAAAGTACAGGAAAAGTCAAAATACTGCATTTTAAGGTACAGACAGGTTAAAATCCTCGGCTGGAACAGTGTTGATCTCACACTGAAGCTTGTGCTTATGTAAGTGAGTCCAGACGGGGTGGAGGTACAGTAACCACAGCGCTTTACAAAGAAAGCTGCTTCCCATTAACTCTAGTGAGGAGGACACGCCCCCGTCTCCTATTGGCCGGCCGCTCAGGAGTGACATAACAGCAAACTACATATAAAACAAGCCGCCGCCAGTTTGGAGCGCTTTTGTTTTTAAAGTTATGGCTGCAGTCCATCGAGACTTTAGTACGAGTTGTGAGTTTCAGGACTGCGTGTAACGACGTGCAGGTAAAGCCTGAGGCGGCACGGTCAGCGCACCGGGAACGAGGGGTTGATGGTCTGAAACCCAGACGTGATGATTCACTAATGAGCTCAAACTCTTCAAAGTCAGCTCACACTGCCAGAAACCCTCAGCTGGAATCCAGCCCACGTCCACATGAGACCAACTGTTCTCAAATGCTGCAATAACGCGTTGGAAACATATTAAATATTACATTTGTTCTCTCTCTCTCGCTGCCCTGCTCACAACCATCTCACTCGACTCCTGGTGACCACGGGTGATCCTGAGCTGACTCGGCCTCGTTCACGCCGCAGCTCTCGGGGGGGAAACAGATTGTTTTGGTGTTTTCGTTTCAGAAAGGTTTTGCGTTCACGTGGCGACGTTTCGATCTGCAAGGAAACGGCAGGAACACGTGCAACGGCAGCGTTTCAGAAAAGCTGTTTTCAAACAGTCGGAGCGTTTTTAAAAAGTTGCGTCCTCAGTCTTCCTGTTAGCAGTATCAGCATTAACATTGTCATCAGACACTGCTTTTAGCATTAGCCTCTAATGACGCCGTCCCACCTGATGGTTGTGTGTGTCGAGGTGTAACCCTGAAGGAATAAAACAACTCTGTAACGGTTAGCATTAGCACCTAATCACATTTAGCATTAGTTTTGTTTTTTTTAATGGAGAAAACGGTTGTAGAGCAGCCGACGCTCGTCTCAGACATGAAGGACAAATGACACGTTCAGGTACACTCCATCTGACGAATCTGCTAAATGTAGATATTTTTACTAAAACGTTTTGTAGTTTGTCTTTAGAAAAGCATTAACAGGAAGTGAAAAGGTTCCAGCGCCTACATTCGGTCCTGCAGGAGGACGTTAAACAGTTTAGATGGAATCATTTTGTATTGATTCTTTTTTAAAAGCTGAATTTCCTCTCCAGCCTCCACACGCCCCTCCATTCTCCCTCTCCTCCCGGCTGCCCGGCCAAAACCACACGTCCACATTAACTGCAACCAGATGAGGAAAAGTGCAGAGTCATGGTGATTTGGCGGAGTTGAACGGGTGAAGTCAGATGGGGGGGGGGGGGGGGGGGGGTTGTGGATGAACCCTTCGACCTCATTTGACTCTAAACTTTTCCACTCTGAATACAAACTTGCAGCCGCGTCGTCACATAGCGTTAGCCCTGGAGTTAGCATTAGCTCTGGGAGATAAAACCTCAGAATTTTCCGACCGCAGTCTGAAGGTTGAACCGTGTTTGGATATGAAGGGTTGAACTTTTGCATTAGTGACTCATTTGACCCCGTTAGAGGACGCCATGTCTTTGTCTTCATCCCATCACCAGCGATAGCGATAGCGATAGCCCTCGCGATAGTTTTAGCTTTAGCTTTTCCCATCAGCAGTTGAAAACAAAAGTCAGGACTCAATTTGTGACTTGAAGTTCTGCAGCAGCAGTAATTTCCCACTAACTGCAGCTAAAACTGCACATTTACAGACATTTCACATCTTTTACGACACACTTTAAGCCCCGCCCACATGACGTTTCATGTAGCCGCATCGTTTTTGTCCGATCGTCGACACGGCGCCGCGTTTTAGGAGCCTGAAAACGTTTTGTTTTTTTTAAAACAGGTTCCAGAGTGGGGAAATCAGAAAACGCCGCCTCTGCTCTGATATGTGTATGGGCGAAACTGTTATGTCGTGGCCCCGCCTCCCTCTCTGTGACATCATTAACAACACCAACATGGCGGACTACCTGCTCCAGGTAGAGCTGCAGAAGCTGCTGAGGCTCGTCGCTTTAATGAGGCCACATGTTGTATTTCTAGAAAACGAGGATTGTTTCATGCTCATGTCTTCTGCTCCACTGTTGGTGTATTTCTGTGGCAGAGTTACAGCGCCACCTCAAGGCCCGGCATATGTACTACATCGTGATTTGAGCCGTGTTCACAGTGACATGTGGATAGAAAATTTGAAAAGAATGACGAGGAGAAAAAAGATTGTTTTGGCGGGTGTGGGCGGAGCCTCAGTCTGAACGCTTCCTGGATACTCTTAACTGCTGCAAACAGCTGGAAAACATCTGTGAAGTTCAGAGTTTATCTATTTTATAAAAGTCAGTTCGGTGGATCTTTGTAGCCTCTTGATGTTCGACACTCTATTAACTACAAAGCAACATTTGCAGTGAAATTTAAACAAATTGTGAAGATTATCCAACAAAACATCCAGAATGTATAGAAAGAAAATCATGTTTATCACCATGTCTTTGATCAAGAACAGAATCAAATAAAGCAGTTCCAATGTTCCACTAACAACCTTCAATTTTCTGTGACATTTTCAGTCCAATTTGATGTATTTCTGAAGTTTTCTCTGAGATGAAGGATCCAGTTTGTGGAGCTCAGGTCTGCATCACTTTAACATGTGAAAGCAGGTATTTGAGTAAAAGTACTTTTACTTGTTTTTCTCAGTGGAAATCTGAATGACAAACATCCTGATCACTGACAAACAGTGTGTGTGTGTGTGTGTGTGTGTGCGTGCGTGCGTGCGTGCGTGCGTGCGTGCGTGCGTGCGTGTGTGTGTGTGTGTGTTTGCATGACCCTCAATGATCGGACCACATCAGACCTTTCAGCGCCGAGCTGACGCCGTCTGTGGACTCAGTGGACTGATGATGTTTTCTAATCAACCATCTTCATATTTAACCCTTGAATACCTCTGAAGAGATAAAAGTAAAAGTAAAACTTGAGAAAATAATCCAAACATATAGTGTGTGTGGAAAAAAATGTAATGAAATTAAATTTATTTAATTTCATTTGATTTAATTTTATTAATCCTTTAAACCTAAACGATAAACAATCAGTTAATATAATCTGAACATAAAGAATGAAATACAATAGGATTGGAATTAATAAAACTGATTACATTGAATCAAATTATTAAAATAATAATTTTGAAGGAGAATTTTCTAGAAGAAATCAAATAAATATAATATATATATTTTATGATATTTCTTTGAAAATGAATGAAACCGCAGTATTAATTAAGATTCTGAGCTAAAAAGAAAAAAGAAAAAAAAAACGTTTGTTTTTAAAATCCTATTTTGTTAGGGAACAACGTGTCACCTGATTTCACTTCAACAACCAAAGCAGGGCTGGTTCCCAATCTGCAGCTGGTTCTAAATCTGCAGCTGGTTCTAAATCTGCAGCTGGTTCCCAATCTGCAGCTGGTTCTAAATCTGCAGCTGGTTCCCAATCTGCAGCTGGTTCTAAATCTGCAGCTGGTTCTAAATCTGCAGCTGGTTCCCAATCTGCAGCTGGTTCTAAATCTGCAGCTGGTTCTAAATCTGCAGCTGGTTCCCAATCTGCAGCTGGTTCCCAATCTGCAGCTGGTTCCCAATCTGCAGCTGGTTCTAAATCTGCAGCTGGTTCCCAATCTGCAGCTGGTTCTAAATCTGCAGCTGGTTCTAAATCTGCAGCTGGTTCCCAATCTGCAGCTTGTTCCCAATCTGCAGCTGGTTCTAAATCTGCAGCTGGTTCCCAATCTGCAGCTGGTTCTAAATCTGCAGCTGGTTCCCAATCTGCAGCTGGTTCTAAATCTGCAGCTGGTTCCCAATCTGCAGCTGGTTCTAAATCTGCAGCTGGTTCTAAATCTGCAGCTGGTTCCCAATCTGCAGCTGGTTCTAAATCTGCAGCTGGTTCTAAATCTGCAGCTGGTTCTAAATCTTGGACATGAGGACTATTAAAGTTGGCATCCAGGGTGTCTGAATCTGCATTTTCAGCCATCATGTGACTGGAATCATCAGCACTGAATCCCAGGTCCGATCCTCCCGTGTCCCTGGTGAACTCCCCGGCTGCCCACTCGACACCCCGCAGCCCCCTAATCCCCCTGGTGCTGATGTGGGCTGATGAACCACCTGTCCCTCCACGGGACAAAGAATGTGCCTGGCTGTGCGGCGTGGAGCCAACGCCCCCAAACTCCTGCTGAGACTCACCATGTCGCTGTAGATCTCGTCGGCCAGGATGGGAACGCAGTGTTTGGAGGCCACTGGGGGAAACGAGAGAAAGAACACTGTGAGAATCTCATGAGACACTTGGAGCTGGTTCAGGACAAACTCAGACCATTTTCTAGTTCTGCTGCTGAAGGTGGAGAGAGATTCTTCAAATCACTGAGCTTCTCCTCTCTCTCTCTCTCTCTCTCTCGCTCTCTCTCTCTCTCATTTCCTTAGCCAATCCCAATCAAGGTAGGAACCTCCTTTTGACTCCTCCCACAATTAGACAGCTCTGCTCTGGCACATGGCACCACGAGAGGAAGTACTTCCTCCTCTTCCCAAGATGGGCATGTGTGGGCGGAGCCAGTCCAGCTCGCACAGACACAGCAGATTCTGAATGTAGCTCCTATGATCCAATATTCAAATGAGGAAAATCAAGGAGGAGCTAGAAACTTAGAATACTGAAGGTTTCTGGACCGACCAGACCAGGAGGAGGAGGAGGAGAACAGGAGGAGGAGAACAGGAGGAGGAGGAGAACAGGAGGAGGAGGAGGAGGAGGAGGAGGAGGAGGAGGAGAACAGGAGGAGGAGGAGGAGAACAGGAGGAGGAGGAGGAGGAGGAGGAGGAGGAGAACAGGAGGAGGAGGAGGAGAACAGGAGGAGGAGGAGGAGAACAGGAGGACAGGAGGAACAGGAGGAGGAGGAGGAGAAGAACAGGAGGAACAGGAGGAACAGGAGGAGAAGAACAGGAGGAGGAGGTGAACTGGAGGAAGAGGAGGAGGAGAACAGGAGGAGGAGGTGAACAGGAGGATGAGGAGAACAGGAGGAGGAGGTGAACTGGAGGAAGAGGAGGAGGAGAACAGGAGGAGGAGGTGAACGGGGGAGGAGGTGAACTGGAGGAAGAGGAGGAGAACAGGAGGAGGAGGTGAACAGGAGGAGGAGGAGGACAGGAGGAGGAACAGGAGGAGGAGGAGGAGAACAGGAGGAGGAGGTGAACAGGAGGAGGAGGAGGACAGGAGGAGGAACAGGAGGAGGAGGAGGACAGGAGGAGGAACAGGAGGAGGAGGAGGAGAACAGGAGGAGGAGGTGAACAGGAGGAACAGGAGGACAGGAGAACTTTGAACTCTGTAGTTTCCCACTAAAGGTGAAAAGACGCGGCCATGTTGCCGCCGCTGCTCTACATCCTGTATTTACACAGTTGAATTGAGTTTCAGAGCGAGGAGGCTCCGCCCACCTCTGAGGATCTGCTGCAGATGCTCTTTGGTGAAGACGGAGCCGCAGGGGTTGGACGGGTTGGTGACGATCAGACAGGAAGTCCTCTCGTCGATCAGGCTCTCCATGTGCTGCAGGTCCACCTCCCAGGACTTCTCCGGCTGAGGAGCAAACAAAGAGCTCATGGTGACGCTGCCTCGTACTTTTACCTGCTCGGGTGGATTTGTTGGCTTTTCTCTGTTAAAGCGCCCCGAAATGACTTTGTTGTCATCGGGACATATAAACCAAGTTGAATTGAAGTGAAAGTACTTCTTCCATCTTTGGTCGCCAACAGGAACTATTTTCTTCACAATTATTTAGGACGTTTGTAGTTAAGTAGCTCTTTATAACTCCTGTTTAGAATCAGCTGATACAGTTTGAGGTCTGCTGTTGATGTTTGCAGCAACAGGCTCTAATCCACCAAACTAATTGTGAAGATTTCAAAGAAAACGTTGGATTTTTAAGACCTTTCTAATGAGTCGTGGACATAAAACAGCAGTGAGACCCGAGCAGAGATATCAGTGATGCTGCAATGAAATATAAGCAAACTAGCATTGGCCTGACAGCCGTGCTGTTTTTTAAAAACTCCCAGAATGCAACAGCTTTGGAAGTTTTTGGAACATTTCCCACCAGAAGGTTTCATCAAAGCTTTTATCTGGAGATTGGAGTCATTTTCTGTCGTCGTCGTTTGGTTTTGGAGGCTCGGCGCCACCACCAGGACAAACCTCAACATTGAAATTTAAAGGTTATTAAGGAACTATTTTACCCACTCAGGATGAAACATGGCCATAGAATTAAAATGAGTTTCTGACCCCTGATCTGAAGCTTCTGAACAATAACTTGTGACGTTTACATTAAGCTTTGGTGAAAACAAAAGAGGAATTTATTTATAGATGAGGACACATCTAATAAATGTTTCTTTCAACCCTTTGATGCGGAGTACACTGACGAGGAGGTAGAACTTCTTTCAGGCATACATACTTCCTAAAGGAGTTAAGGAAAGGTGTTAGGAGGCTTCCTAAAGGAGTTAAGGAAAGGTGTTAGGAGGCTTCCTAAAGGAGTTAGTGAAAGGTGTTAGGACGCTTCCTAAAGGAGTTAAGGAAAGGTGTTAGGAGGCTTCCTAAAGGAGTTAAGGAAAGGTGTTAGGAGGCTTCCTAAAGGAGTTAAGGAAAGGTGTTAGGAGGCTTCCTAAAGGAGTTAAGGAAAGGTGTTAGGAGGCTTCCTAAAGGAGTTAGTGAAAGGTGTTAGGACGCTTCCTAAAGGAGTTAAGGAAAGGTGTTAGGAGGCTTCCTAAAGGAGTTAAGGAAAGGTGTTAGGAGGCTTCCTAAAGGAGTTAAGGAAAGGTGTTAGGAGGCTTCCTAAAGGAGTTAAGGAAAGGTGTTAGGAGGCTTCCTAAAGGATAGGAGGGACTGTTAGGAGATAGGAGGGACTGTTAGGAGATAGGGGGGACTATTTGAATGTACCCTAAGTGAAAACGTCACAGATTCTACTGAAGCTGTTTTTACGGCTTTGAATCCATTCAAACTGGAACCTTTGAAGTTCTTCTCAGAACTTCAAAGTGCCACGTGGTTCTACTCACCAGCAGGTTGTAGAGTTTGACCTGGATGCCCATGGACACTGCCAGGGTTTTGTACAAGGAGAAGCCAGGGCAGGGCACCAGGATGTTGTCCCCGGGGTTACACAGGACACTGATACACAGGTCGATGGCCTGACTGCAGCCGCTGGTCAGAATCACGTCCTGCAGGAGAACCCAGGCAGGAGAACCCAGGCAGGAGAACCCAGGCAGGAGAACCCAGGCAGGAAAAACAAGCAGTTCATCCCAGAGTCCATGAGAACATTGGTACAAATCACCTTTATGGAAAAGTAGTGGCAGAGCGACCGGACTGGTTCTGGTTGTTTGTTGTTCCTCGTCTCTGTCCCATACTTTCCTCTCTTCTACCCCCCCGCCCCCCCCCCCCCCCCCCCCCCAACCTAACAACTAACTCTCCTCCTCTGAGTCTCGTTCTCTTATGGTTTTGTTCAATTCTTCTTCTTTTTTCTTTTATTCAGTTTTGTCTTCATTACTCTCACATTAATATATTGTTAGGTGGTCAATTTCACCCTCAACACATTCACTGACTGACTTTGGCTTCAGTTCCTCTGATTCCTGCTGGTGTGGATCAATAAACACAGCTCACCTCTGCCTCCAGTGGCGCCTCGGGGCAGCTGTAGAAATTTGCCACCACCTGCCGACTCTTCAGGTAACCTGCAGGTGAACACGGGAAAATAAATACTACACCATGATGCACAGAGATTTGTGTGTTTGCTTCCTTTGGGCTCATTTAGGCCCCAATTACCAAATGTTTTCATGTAAAAACAGAAAACTCCTGTTGCGTTTTGGGTTTCTGTTTACATGACGGTGATGCTCAGAACGACCTACCCTAACCCTAACCCGAACCCTAACCCGAACACTAACCCTAACCCTAACCCGAACACTAACCCGAACACTAACCCTAACCCTAACCCTAAAACTAACCCTAACCCGAACACTAACCCTAACTATAACCCGACCCCTAACCCGAACCCAAACCCGAACCCTAACCCTAACCCGAACCCTAACCCTAACCCTAACCCTAACACGAACCCGAACCCTAACCCTAACCCGAACACTAACCCTAACCCTAACCCTAACCCGAACCCTAACCCGAACCCAAACCCGAACCCTAACCCGAACCCTAACCCTAACACGAACCCGAACCCGAACCCGAACCCGAACCCGAACCCGAACCCTAACCCTAACCCTAACCACCTACCGAGATGGAACTGTACGCAAACAAAAAACGCTCTGATTGTATTTCTAAGTTCTTTTCTCAGAGCTTTTCATCCCGTCTGAATCTCCACTTTACTCCTTTCAGACGCAGAATTCAGAGTCTATTTCTGACGTAGGACACTAGAACGTACAGGTTTTCTGGTAATGCTGCCACTCACCAACAGAGGGAGCGTAGCCGTTGTACTTCTGGGAGTCTATGGCGTCTTTCAGAGAATGCAGCACGGCTTCGTCGGTGGGCAGGTTTCCAAACACGGTGGGATCGCCTGAGGACGGAAACACAGCACACGGATAAGCAAACAAAATCCTCCACCGGACTGAGCGAAGACTGTGAATCAGAGAGGAGCTTCCCACCGATGGAGAGGGCGATCATGGGCTTCTCTGGGTTGGGTGTGATCTTCATGCCGTCCACGATGGCCCTGATGGGGTTCAGCGTGTTGTTGGCCATCTCCGAGGGCTTCACCTCCCACATGCGGCGGCGGCTCTTGGCCTTGGCCGGATACAAGCTGCCGTTCACGCTGACGTGGTGGAAGCCGTGGCTGTTGAGCCCCTTCCCGCTCAGGCTCTTCCCGTTGGCGCTCTTCCCGTTGACCCCGGTTCCATTCGGGCCTTTGCCATGGACGCCGTTCCCACTCATCTGGACCACATACGACTTGTTATCCATCCTGGAGCTGAAGGACAAAGAACCGTTTCTGCTGCTGAGGTTGTTTTTGTAGCCATTAGCATCATAGCAAAGACTCCACAGCGTTCGGCCTCGTCGCTTTAGGCCTCGTTAAGCGAATCATCGTTTTTTTGTTTCACAAAAGATTAGCGTTTATTATTTATTAGAACCACTGAAAACTGTAGTTTTCTTGTTGGACCACTAGTGGGTGCTGTTGTTTTACCTTCACCAACGAAGTTGGCTGAGAAAGTTATGTTTTCGACTGCGTGTATTTATGTATTGGTTTGTATGTATGTAGTATGTATTTTATACTTTACCAACTTTTCATAAGAACTACTCACCTGAATTCCATGAAATCTTCAGGGATGATTTGTAATCATCAAAGGACCAATCCATTAGATTGTAGGACGCTAATGGCTAACCGCTTCTGAATAAATCCCCCAAAAATGTCCCTAAAATGTCCCTAAAATGTCCCTAAAATGTCCCATACAAAGTGGATGAGAGAGGCTCCTCATGGAGCTCAAAGGAGATCAGCGTCTGTTGCCATGGAGACGCTCCCTGCTCAGTGTTTCACACAGTGACCTGACAGGCCAGTTAACATCGATATGAGCTAACAGCTAACATGCTAGCAATGCAAACTCGGTTCCACAAACAATTGTGGCGTTGGCGCAGACCTGCGCTCTACCGAGTGTAGCTCTAGTTTGTTTAGAAAACCACAAACACATGCAGCAGAGAACAATACGCTATGGACAGGACCAAGTTGGATTGTTATTACTCCCAGTTACTACTGTGGTGGTTATCAGGACCGGGAGCGTTTTCAGCCATCTCCACGGAGACGAGCGTTCCCCCCATTTCTCACGACAATGGAGTCGAGCATTTTCAAACAAATTCACTTTTCAGTTTTAGTGGCTCCGAGCTGCATTTCTAAATGAAATGGGGCCTTAATGGAGCATCTCCTAATTGGAATTACTTCACCTGATTGATCCTGTAACATGGAAATATGAGGCAGAAAACTACAGAAAGTGACAGTATTTAACTTAATTGTACTTTTTGGTCGACTGTAATACACGGTAGGCAGTCTCTCTATATAAGTGGTGAATAATGTGTGATTCTCACAGGTTTTGGACACTTTGTAAGAGGTTCTGTTGTATAATTGAATGTATTATCATACTGACTTTAAAGTCTTTGATACAAACATCCTTCACTGACACCCTCAACTCACATTTTTCCATCCAGACATAATTAAATGGCTGTGTACAAAACAAATATATATTAATATTGAATCCTGGCTGCTACTCTTCTTCTCAGATGTGACTGTGTTGCAGCAGCAACACACATTCAAGTGTAACATCGCAATTTAAACTAATGTACATGCTGTTGATTTACACTAAATCATGATAATCTACATGAATATTGTAGTAATTGATACGAGATGCATTAAAAAGAACTCTGCCTGTTAGAAAATAAAAAAATGAAATGGTCACTTTGATATGTAAACAAATAAAAGACTAGAAACACTCCCCTCCATTCATTAGGAAACTATTATAGTAAAGATTAACATTTGTTCTCAAGTTTTAAACTTTCATTTACATAATAACCAAAAAAAATACTGCTAATAACAACTAACAATATAATTCCTCAAAAATATATTGATTTTCACCCTTAATAATCTTAAAAATGTTTGGAGTCTATTTCAGGTTCTTAAGCAGTAGTAAAATACTTAAGTTACTTCAGAAAAAAACTCAAGCTCACCTTAAAATAATAAGAAAAATAAGTCTACTGACATTTCTGTCCAATACATCTGCTGTTGAATTGCTGGATTTCTTTCTGAATACAATCAAATGTGCTGATTCAGCATTAAACAAATGTGACAGCCATAAAAGTTAAATATAATAAATATAAGGGGTCATTTATGGAAACATACCTCCCTAAAAAGGGTTCAAATTAAGAAAAAAAAGTTAAAAAAATTATTATATATTTATAATTGTTTCCTATTTGTTTAAAATATTATGACAAATGAATTAAAAACCGTAGACATTATGAGAGTTCATTGAAATGATGAAAGGTGTTTTATAGAGCTTACCTTATTAAATATTCAGCACAAAGTCTCCCAGAGTGAAAAGGTGAAGAGCAGCAGCAGCAGCAGCAGTACCAGTAGCAGTACCAGTAGCAGTACCAGCAGCAGTACCAGTAGCAGTACCAGCAGCAGGTTAATCACTCTCACAGTAAATGAAGAGGAAGTGCAGCCTGATTCATCAAGGCGGCTTTATAAGGAAGATCTGCTGGAAATGGGTGTCGAGCCCTGCCCTGATTTCTATTGGTGGAGGCTGAGGGCTGAGCCCGACACCCCTCTTACATCATAACCAGAACCAGACCTCCTGAACACATCACAACATCTGCAGCAGGAGGAGGAGGAGGAGCAGGAGCAGGAGGAGGAGGAGGAGGAGGAGGAGGAGGAGGAGGAGGAGGAGGAGAGAGCGCCCCCGAACGGGTCAATGCACTTCCTGCTGGAGTGCGTCATGACAGCATAAAGTGCAGATGAACGCAGATGAGTCTCTGCATAACCCCACCAGCCCACCTCCACCAGCCCACCTCCACCAGCCCACCCCCACCAGCCAACCCCCACCAGCCAACCCCCACCAGCCCACCTCCACCAGCCCACCCCCACCAGCCCACCCCCACCAGCCCACCTCCACCAGCCCACCTCCACCAGCCCACCCCCACCAGCCAACCCCCACCAGCCCACCTCCACCAGCCCACCTCAACCAGCCAACCCCCACCAGCCCACCTCCACCAGCCCACCTCCACCAGCCCACCCCCACCAGCCCACCCCCACCAGCCCACCTCCACCAGCCCACCCCCACCAGCCAACCCCCACCAGCCCACCTCCACCAGCCAACCCCCACCAGCCCACCTCCACCAGCCCACCTCCACCAGCCCACCCCCACCAGCCAACCCCCACCAGCCCACCTCCACCAGCCCACCTCCACCAGCCAACCCCCACCAGCCCACCTCCACCAGCCCACCTCCACCAGCCAACCACCATCACATCCCCCACCACCCACCCACCATCCCCCAATATACCCCACCGTCCCCCACTATACCCACCGTCCCAGACTATAACCCCACCATCCCCCAATATACCCCACCATCCCCCACTATACCCACCGTCCCAGACTATAACCCCACCATCCCCCACTATACCCACCGTCCCAGACTATAACCCCACCGTCCCCCACTATGCCCCACCATCCCCCACTATAACCCCACCATCCCCCACTATTCCCACCATCCCAGACTATAACCCCACCATCCCCCGCTATACCCCACCATCCCCCACTATTCCCCACCGTCCCAGACTATAACCCCACCGTCCCCCGCTATACCCCACCATCCCCCACTATTCCCCACCGTCAACCCACTATGCCCCACCATCCCCCACTATAACCCCACCATCCCCCACTATTCCCCACCGTCCCAGACTATAACCCCCCCATCCCCCACTATGCCCCACCATCCCCCACTATACCCAATCATCCCCCACTATGCCCCACCATCCCCCACTATACCCAATCATCCCCCACTATGCCCCACCATCCCCCACTATACCCAATCATCCCCCACTATTCCCCACCGTCCCAGACTATAACACCCCCATCCCCCACTATACCCAATCATCCCCCACTATTCCCCACCATCCCCCACTATTCCCCACCGTCCCAGACTATAACCCCACCGTCCCCCACTATTCCCCACCGTCCCAGACTATAACCCCCCCGTCCTCCACTATGCCCCACCATCCCCCACTATACCCAATCATCACCCACTATACCCCACTATCCCCCAATATACCCCACCATCCCCCACTATGCCCCACCATCCCCCACTATAACCCAACCATCCCCCACTGTACCCCCACTATACCCCACAATACCCCACCATCATCTACCACCCCTGATTTCGGACCCTGTTCTACTTTATCTTTCTTATATAAGACACAATGTGTACTTTTACTTCAACCAAAGTATTTGTTTTTACTATTATCTGTAGTTCATCTTATGTAAATAAAGTCAGTCCTTTTATCAACTCAGACCATAGAAGTTAATATCTGGATTTCCTCCAAAGTAACGAGGGTAAATTATTGACAGTATGTTCTGTGTTTCTCCACTGAAATGTGCTCATGAAGTTACACAGATAAACACGGAGTACATCGAAGCCACACAGGCGGTAAACAAATATTTTCACTGAGAGGAGGAAGATGGGATTAATGGAAATAAACGTCTCTTAAGAGCTCATCTCTTCTTTGGACTATCTGTATGATTAAAAGTAAATCAAGTTAAATTGAACCTAAATGAACAATAAAGAAGAAATTATCTTGAGGAAATGACAAAAAAAAGTCTGAATAAAAATGTGTATTTGAGGGGATCCACTGAAGCAGCATTAGTATGATCGATCCTCCCAATTTCATCTATTTAGTTTAATGATTGTTTAAATAGAATTATTTTATGCCGCGTCATCGCTGATGATTAATCTGCTGTATCCACACCAAGGTCAGTGAATCTAGACTGGAATAAAGTGATATAACTCATATTTAATCTGAGACAATCCCTCATCTCATTCTTATTTCCCTTTCATGTTTCTTATGTTCTGCTGGAGGTTCTCTTCAATGTGAGGCTGAACTACGGAGGGAAAGACGTTTGACGGAAAACTGCATCGTTTGTGCATCTTCTGTTTTAGAAAATGTATCGGGAACACAGAAACGTGCGGCCACTAGTGGGTGCTGTGTTTCATTCAACCACACGTGTACACAAAGAAAACCTGAAATAAACATTCAAGCATCTTTAAACTGTCTTTTTCCGTCACCTCGGTCCTCTCAGTATCTAAGGAACGTGCTACGTACATTTTAAGCTACGTACATTTTAAGCTACGTATATTTTAAGCTACGTATATTTTAAGCTACGTACATTTTAAGCTACGTACATTTTAAGCTATGTACATTTTAAGCTACGTATATTTTAAGCGACGTATATTTTAAGCTACGTATATTTTAAGCTACGTACATTTTAAGCTACGTATATTTTGAGCTACGTATATTTTAAGCGACATATATTTTAAGCTACGTACATTTTAAGCTACATATATTTTGTCTCTCTTGATGAGGTTGTTGATCAATACATCCAGTAGAGGGCACTGTGTGTTGTTGGTTCCATAATTGACGATGTTTCCGATTCAAATGTTGATGAAATGAGTATTCTAGTCCGGAGTAGTACTTCAATTTGGTCTGAGCGATTATTTGTTGTCTTTTGTTTCAAACTGTTGAACCGTATTTGTTCGGACGACCAGCTGAGACATGTTGGACGTTTGTTCGTATCACATATTCTTTCCTCGAAGAGATTCTTCTTCCTGTTTCTTCATTGTTTCTTTCTGGCTATGCTACTCCACACTGCCCCCACAGGTCCTCAGTGGTATTACTCTGCTACGCATCTGTGAAGTCCCTGAAAATGAAACAAGTCACACTCATAATGAACGCAGAAGTTGAATATATACATATATATATATATGTATATATATCTATATACGTCTGAGAATATAATAATTTAGCGTCTCGACAATCTGCAACCGACTTTGTTTTGACAAACTGTTTGTTGTTTGTTGTGTCTGTCCAATCACTTTCTCTCTCCATCCTTTAACCTCCAACCAGCACAACAGAAGTTCTCCACCTGAGTCTGGTTCTCCTCTGTTTAGTCACATCGTCAGTTTTCTCTATAAAGATTCCATAAAATGACGTGTTTGATGTTTGACTCTATTCGACTCTGCTTCTGCCGTTTGTCTCTCTCGTGTATTGACTTAACGCAACGTGACAGAGCAGCCTGGAAACCTAAATACACAACATATTTTGTGTTTGCCTCCATATAACCGGTATTTACTCCACTGGGTAACTTTGTTTGGTTAGCGGGGCAGCGGGGCATCGGCAGGCTGCCGAGCATGAGACATTTTATTCTGGAGGAGCCGCTTGTTTTGACTCCAGTGGTGCAACATGTGTGACGCAGACGAGTGTCGTGTTTGGAAAGGTGGAACGTTGAGCGAACAAGAGGCAAACAAAACAGCCTGAACAAATATACACATCTACCTATTTACCTCAAGTTGCATCAGTTACTGGGAGGAAGATGCTCTATAATCTGCATTTTAGAGGAGGAAGATGCTCTATAATCTGGATGTTAGATAGGAAGGTGCTCTATAATCTGATGTTAGAGAAAGCTGCTCTATAATCTGATGTTAGAGGAGGAATGTGCTCTATAATCTGATGTTAGAGGAGAAAGCTGCTCTATAATCTGGATGTTAGCGGACGGTCCTATATAATCTGATGTTAGAGAGGAAGGTGCTCTATAATCTGATGTTAGAGGAGAAAGCTGCTCTATAATCTGATGTTAGAGGATGATGCTCTATAATCTGGATGTCAGAGGAGGAAGATGCTCTATAATCTGCATCTTGATGAAAGAAAGTGATTTATGAACCAATGATGACAAAAAGCAACAACAAACCAGCAGAGATAATCCACTAACATCCAGACAGACGCAGATCTTAGAAATAGAAGCGAGCCGCTACTGAAGCATGCTAACGCTAATGCTAATCCCACTTCCTGTGTTTGTATGTCATGTTGCCATCAGGAGGAGTCATTTAGGTCTGAATTAATGAGGCTACAATGTTTTAATTAAATAGTCTGCAGTCTTGTGGATCTAAACTGTTTTTCACTTCAGCCTCCATCTTTATTCTCGTCTGGTTTTTTGAACATAATCCCTCTATTCTGGTGGTTTTAATCTTCTCCAGCTGAGGAAAGCTGAGAGCGACGAGGGAGCAGGAAGTTGCTCCATGTCGACCAGGAGGCCCTGAAGTCCGACACGCTGACACACAAAACTGCTGAGTCACTCTGTGGCATGTAATCGACGGGAAGCATCGTAAATCAGCTTGTTTTGACTGAGAGGGAAGAAAACTTCAGCTTCAGAGCTGAAACACTACAGAGGACGTTTCCAAGGACATTTACACGCAAAATCTCCTGGTAAAATATGAAACAAACACACAGAAAATGAATAAAGCAGTAAATAATAGAAAAAAACACTTTTGGTTCAAACTAACAGTGACAAAAGTCCGCCTGGAACTCCGCCTGGAACTCCGCCTGGAACTCTACCTGAACTCCGCCTGGGGATTTTCTAATTGTAAGAAGAGAGAATCTACAACTGCACTTCCTAAAATACAATTTATCCCTCATTTCATCCATCGTCCTCTAATACCTTCTCTTCCAATCGTCGCATTTCTAAAGTTCCAACTCCTTTTATTCCTTCAGCCTCAATAATCTCAGTGAGATCTCTTAATCCTGGAGGCGTTGCTGTAACATTCACCCACGACTGTAGATATTAACACAAAACCACATTCTGTCAGTATTTATTCACATTGTCTCCATAAACACACAGTTGAAGTATTTCCTCGCAGTAGAACCCGCTCTTTCTTTCTTCAGCGGAGTTGACGTGGTGCTACAACGACCTCTGCTGGTGAAATGGGATTATTTCACCTATAAAACGTCTCATTCTCACACTTTGGAAGGTTCAGTGCGTCGGCTTGCAGGGACTGAAGTTAACAACAGTTTCTAACTTCAGTGGATCGTGAGTTTCTCAGAATCAAGACGGTGGCGAACACTCTTTGCATCTCGAACTCGTACATTTTGTATTTAAAAAAAAAAGGAAGAAAAAAGATGGATCCAACATTGACTCCTCTTTTCAGAATAAAAGCTGATCATTATGAGTCGATATTGAACTCATCAGGCTGGAGAGTAACTCTGTATTCCTGCTAATGAAGTCTAATAATAAAACAGTCTGAAACCAGTAAAGTAAATCAGTCTAACAATAGATTTTCCTCAATTCTTCACCTGGTTGTTAGAACCAGAGGGACCGGATTCATTTTAACAACAAACAACAGCGGGAAAGTTTAACTCATTGAGGAAGAAGAAGGTTATTTCTAGTCAATCGATTTCAAATTCAATCTCAAGATGTGTGGGAAAAGTCCTTTTCTCAACCAATCCTGCAGAGAGGAGTCTATAATCTACACTTAGGTACTAGTAATCTACACTTAGGTACTAGTCATCTACACTTAGCCTCCAACCTGTTAAAATCCAGGTGGACCAGCAGTTCAAAAGTATTTTCAAAATGGAAACAATCCAAGGTCTGCACTTTGAGGCTACGATGAGGTTAAACTCTAAAGGTCGTCTAATGCTAAGCTAAAGGTCGTCTAATGCTAAGCTAAAGGTTGTCGAATGCTAAGCTAAAGTTAGCCTACAATGATGCCAGAAGAGGACTGAAGCCAAAATGTGCTGGACCTTCTTCCTCTGGCGGAGCCGAGGAGATATTGATGACAGGAATTCAGAATCGAACCATTAATGTGGACAGTATACGTTTCTCTCCACGATGGCGTAAACACTTAAAGATGGAGAACATCTGTCGCTTTGTTTTCGCCGTGTCTCAGTTTGCCATCTTGGCGTTCTCGTACTCCAACAGAAGCCTCTTCTTTTTGAGGGACGGTTTGTAGTCGGGGTCTGGATCCTCGTCATCGTCGCTGCCTGAAGAGTCGGAGTACAGTTCGTTCAGATCGAAGGAGGAATCCACACGGTCCTCCTCCGTCTCTCCGGGGGGTCGGCGCTCCTCGGCCTCCAGCCTGGTCAGACGGACGTAGGGCTGAAGGAGGCTGGACTGCAGCAGCGAAGCCTGACTCTGCAGCGACAGCCTGGGGGGGGGGTCGGTTAGAAGCAGACCTCTGGTGGGGGCTCCATGACCACGTCTGATGTCGTTGCTGCAGCAGAAGGACCGAGGCGGAGAAGCTTCAGACGTAGGAAGAACAGAGATGTTGAACTTATCGGTTAACTGAAACTTGGTGGGGTTTGAAGAAGAGTTCCTAAACTTTGATGAGAGTTCAGAGACCCTGCGTGGCGTTCGTGGTCGATCCTGAGATTCGGTGGGAGTCTTCATGTCTGAACGAGTTTTCAGTCGTACAGACGAGGCGTCTCTCTCTCTTGGCGTCCGGCGGGGCGGGAGACCTGAACCTGAAGGCCTCCGATTGTTAGAATATTGGACAAATTCACAAGGAGACGCTTGACTCGGTTTGAAGTTGAGGTTGGAGAAGATATCCAGCAGTCGAACGATTGGCGTCAGAGCAGAAGGTCGCAGATCGTCTCCGGGTTGAGGAGGACGTACAGGTTGAGCAGTGGACCCAGAGGTAACGGTATCTTGATCAGACGTCTTTGAGCCAGAGACGCTGCGGTCACGGGGTGAAGGTGGACAACTTGTGAACTTTGGAGCCTTTTTATTTGAGGGTCTCCTCCATGAAGCTTCTGACTGTTTGACGGTGGCACAAGTTTCTCTCGACTCTGGTGAACGTTCAGCAGAAGATGGTCGGGTCCGGAGCAGACGGCTGCTGGAGTCCAGCTCATCCTGAGACTCAGGAGGCGTCTTCAGGTTTAAACAACTTTCTGGCTGAACTGAAGCAGAGATATTGTTCCCTGAGGTCTGACCGGACGGAGGACTGGAACCTAACAGTTCTTGTTGCTGAGCATCGATTCCACAGTCCGGAGATGTTCGGTAGCTTTTGGAGGCTGCGGAGGAGCTGATGTCGACCAGATGAACCACTGGTGACGGTGCTGCAGGGAGCAGGTCGTCTCTGGAGGTAGAGGGCTGAGGAGAAGACTCTGTCAGAGCGGCCGACCTGGAGCTCCACGTTTGTCTGAACTTTGGTGAAAGTTTGGTGGAAGTGAGCGACTCCTGTGAATCAAGAAGTCTCTTGATGTCTAAACGGTCTTCAAACCCTGAGGACTGATGGGAGGGAGGAGAGCTGGGACCTGAAGTCCCCCCATGGTGTCTGCATACGTCACAGTCCGGAGATGTTTGACTGGATTTGGACGTGGAAGAGGAAGAGGAAGAGACCTGGTCCAGCAGTGCCGGTGATAGAGCGCCTCTGGAGGAAGAAGGCTCAGGATGAGGTTCTGTCTGCCCGGCTGATCCAGAGTTCAAACGATCCTCTGGGTTTTCTGGTTCTTCTGACTGAGACGTAGAGTTTAGAAGGTGACGTCCACCAGGTCCAGAGAAGTTCAAGTCGACTGGTGCAGGAGGACGTCTCGGGTCCTTAGGAAACTCCTCAGAAGAAGGTTTACTTGTTGAACGACTGATGGTTCTTCTGAACCTGCGTGAACGTCCTGAACCAGCGTGACTCGTTGGCGGATCGCTGATGGGAACGCCTTCATCCCGACACGACTGATCGTGAACAGACTTAGAGTCTTGGTTACCCGACGTTTGACCGGCGGGAGTCGAACTCGAGCCTGAAGGTGAAGGTTTGTAGTCCGGACACGTTGGACTGGGTTCAGAGGTTGAAGACGAGGCGCCGGCGACCAGTTGGACCAGCGAGGAAGGCAGATGGTCAGATCTGGAGCACCCAGCTTCACGGGCCTGACCCGCTGGCGGTCGGTGGGAGGGACGGGGGACGAGGTTGGACGGGGTGAGGTCCTGCGACGTGGACGAGGACGAGGACGAGGGGAAAAGGGGCGGAGACCAGGAGATGGTGGAGCAGTCGTCCGGACACTCCTGTAAGATGCTCCTCACCCAGCGCTGGTGTTTGGAGCAGAACTGACGGAGGTTCTCGGGTTTCTTCTTCCTCTTCAGGACCGGAGCGCCACCTTCGTCCGAGTGACCGGGCCCTCTAACGGCCCGCTCTCCCTCCAGGGAAACCTCCTCGTCTCCTTGCAAACGCTCCCTCAGAACCCTCGGGGTCGCTCTGGAGAGTCCAGAGATTCTGACGTCTTTCCCTCCGGGCAGCTGAGAGACTCCGTCTGGACGACAGGAAGTGACGTCTGGAGGAACAGAGAGGAACCCGGTGTTGATCGGTTGACGACCTGCGTCTGAACTAGAACTAGTTTCTAACTGAGATCATCAGACGACGATGTGGTTTCCTCCGCCTCCTGGTGTACTCCATCCTCTCCTGTCTCTCCATCCTCTCCTGTCTATCCTGTCTCTCCATCCTCTCCTGTCTCTCCATCCTCTCCTGTCTATCCTGTCTCTCCATCCTCTCCTGTCTCTCCATCCTCTCCTGTCTCTCCTGTCTCTCCATCCTCTCCTGTCTCTCCATCCTCTCCTGTCTCTCCATCCTCTCCTGTCTCTCCAGTCTCTCCTGTCTCTCCATCCTCTCCTGTCTCTCCAGTCTCTCCATCCTCTCCTGTCTCTCCAGTCTCTCCTGTCTCTCCATCCTCTCCATCCTCTCCTGTCTCTCCAGTCTCTCCATCCTCTCCTGTCTCTCCATCCTCTCCTGTCTCTCCATCCTCTCCTGTCTCTCCAGTCTCTCCTGTCTCTCCTGTCTCTCCTGTCTCTCCTGTCTCTCCATCCTCTCCATCCTCTCCATCCTCTCCATCCTCTCCTGTCTCTCCATCCTCTCCTGTCTCTCCATCCTCTCCTGTCTCTCCAGTCTCTCCTGTCTCTCCTGTCTCTCCTGTCTCTCCATCCTCTCCATCCTCTCCATCCTCTCCATCCTCTCCTGTCTCTCCATCCTCTCCTGTCTCTCCATCCTCTCCATCCTCTCCAGTCTCTCCATCCTCTCCTGTCTCTCCTGTCTCTCCTGTCTCTCCATCCTCTCCATCCTCTCCATCCTCTCCATCCTCTCCTGTCTCTCCATCCTCTCCTGTCTCTCCATCCTCTCCATTCGCTCCTGTCTCTCCATCCTCTCCTGTCTCTCCATCCTCTCCAGTCTCTCCATCCTCTCCTGTCTCTCCATCCTCTCCTGTCTCTCCATCCTCTCCTGTCTCATGAGGGTTTTTTACTTTAACTGTGAAAGTGTGTGGATGTACTGGTTCTGTATAACCAACAACTAATGGAAACTAATTCTACCATCAACAATTTAAACTTTAATCTCCCATTTCAAGAGTTCTGCAAAACGTTATTGGACTTTTAACAAATTTCCTAATTTTAAAGAAAAACACAAGCATTTATAACCCTTTTTCTTACTTTTATGAATTTCTTTACTCTATATCGCCACTAATTTATTATTTTTATGTATTTTCTCTCATTCAACAAGCCTGTCATTGTAACAATAGTTTCTTTTTATATAACATTTTCTTCATAATCATAATAATACTTGTGCTTTTTGTACGACTTTTATTATGTTTATATAATATTCATATAAAACGTCACTAAAATTTGAGACTTTTTTAAAAAATTTAGACTTGATATTATATTGAAATATTAGTTAGATACTGAAATTTGGCATCATTACAACACTTAACATTTAATAAAACAATATTGTTAATGGTTTGTGCACATCAGGATTAGTAATAGTAATAATAATAATAATGCATTTTAATTTTAGTGCACTTTATATTAGTAAAACTCAAAGTGCTAAAAACTATATGAGCGACAATATAAAACACTTAGTATATAGTAATAAATAATGATACTTACACTTACTTATAGATATTTGCTAAAGTTTGGGGAATGTTTTCTAGACTTTCTAATTAATAAATAACTGTCACTTAACATTTACCGTCATTTCTGGCCTGAGTGAGTCCTGAATATAAGCCGCACCACCACATTTAAAAAGAAAAAAAGGAAGTTCGAAGTTACGAGATGCACCTGAACACATCACCAATGCATCAGCATCAGTTTGACGTGTGTGTCGACTCGTCTCTCCGCAGAGCAGCAGCTTCTTCAGAGTCGCTGCGATGGCGCCGTGGTCGGAGGTTACGACGTCCAGAAGCAGCTTCTCCTCCTCGGTCACGGGACTCTGTTTCTTCAGGATCTACGTCACACAGTTTAAAGAGCATAAGATCAGACCCAGCCTTCTACCGGTACAGAAATACATGAAAGGAAAAGGAGAAAACACACTTTGCTCTCGGGGAAGCAGTAATATTCACTATATTGTTGAACTCAGGAACTTTTCTAAACACAGGTTGGACAGAGGTGAAGCTCCTGCTTCACCTTATCGATGTGGGTGTCTCCGGGTATGGCAGCCTCCAGCTCTCGCAGGTACTGCAGCAGCCTGTCCTCCACCTTCTGGGCGTAGCGCTCCCCGTACTGCTCCTCCATCTCCTTCTGAAACACACAGTCCCTGCATCAGCACACAGCTACACACTAACTACAGGGCAAAGTCATAGTACTAAAACACAGATTAATAGAAATCATAAAATAAGCTTTAAAAATGAGAAGCGGAACAGCAGGTTATACAAAAGCCCTTTCCAGAAACCTCAAAGGAACGAATGTTAGATTAGATTAGATTGTTTTCATCCAACAATGAGAACATTTACGTGTTTCAGCAGCAAAATAGGTCAAATAGAAGAAAAATATTCAATAAACCCAAAACAGAAGCAGATAAATCACCCTCCTACCAAACATTTTAACTATAAAGAATAAAATTATGACTGAAGTAAGACGGTAGAAGGAAGTAAGCGTGCAAAATAACTAAATACATGTCAAAATGTTTGACAGCAGAAGGTATGGAGGTAAAACAAAAGGCACTGGAGATAGTTACCAGTCTACTTATTTAACCAGGTAATTAATCTAATGTATTGCACACGATATCAGTTTGGTGGGAGATGCAAAGTTACAACCTTCGTCCCACCCTGAAGCTCTGTTTACACGCCAGCGCTGCCGGAGCAACTTCCTGAGGACACCGTCTCCATGGAAACGGAGGGCATCGCAACTCTTCTAAAATGCTCCTCCACTGCAGGATTCTTCATGGAGTTGTCTGCGTTCCCTCATCGTTAGTGTCTAAAGCGTTTGGTTCTCTGCTGCACGTTTGTGGTTTCATTACAAAGAAACAAACAACAGACGAAGTAGTTTTCTCTGGCCCCCTCCCAAACCTCATCAGTGACGAGATGTTTAGCCGCACGTCATCTTTTAACCGCTGGCTGTCAGGGTGGTGTCCCAGTAACTCGGTAGGCTTCATTAATAACTGGAAGTCCTTCTGGGGCAAGCCTGGTCTCATCAGGAGGGACGGCATCCATCCCACGTTGGATGGAGCGTACCTCTTATCTAGAAACATAGCTAAAAGCTTAGCTCCTCCATCCTGACGCACCAGAGTGGGGACCAGGCAACAGAGTCGCAGTCCTACACGCCTCTCTGAGTTTCCCTCTGGGCAGTCACCAACCATAGCTAACTTAGTTAAACATCCCATAGAGACTGTGTCTATCCCTCGGACCACCACAAGTATAAAACTATCTAAACCTAGGAAAATAACTTCTAATGACTACAAAAACTTCATCCGTATCAAGTGTGAAACTAGACAAAATCAAGACAAACAAATGAGATGTGGTTTCCTAAACATGAGATCTTTATCATCCAAAGCTCTTCTAGTCAATGATCTGATAACCGAACACAACATTGATCTCTTTGGATGAACAGAAACCTGCTACGTAAAGATGAGTATGTTAGTCTAAATGAAGCCTCCCCTCCAAGTCATATTAACACTCAAATAGCTCGTGAAAGTGGTCGAGGAGGGGGCGTGGCAGCCATCTATAACTCTCAGTTACTAATTAACATGAACCCAAAACCCAACTTTAGTTCTTTTGAGAGTCTGAGCATGACCATGCGACACCCGTCAAATAAAATAGTAAATTCTGTAGAATTTGTAATCATTTATCGTCCTCCTGGACCTTATTCAACTTTTCTAACTGAATTCTCTGAATTGTTGTCAGATGTAGCCCTGACTAAAGATAAGGTTATCATGGTAGGAGACTTCAATGTTCATGATGACCTAGAAAATGATAGTTTCAGTGCAGCTTTAAATCTACACTTGACTCTCTAGGTTTCTCTCAGGTAGTAGACGGGCCTACCCATAAACATCTACACACCTTAGACCTTATTCTAACTTATGGTTTGAATATAGAGCATCTGACCATCTCTCCTCACAATGATTTCCTGTCAGATCACTTCTTAATAACCTTTGACTTTGTTCTAAATAGTTATAAACCTCCGGCTAAAGCCGTGTTAACCAGGTCTCTCTCTGATAACATAGTAACTAAATTCAAGGAAAGAATTCCCTCTGCTATAGAATCAGTAGTGAATCTTCCTGACCCGTATACTGTTGCTAGCTCAGACATTGAATACCTAACAAACAGTCTGACAGATATGCTAAAAACAACGCTAGACGACATAGCTCCTCAAAAAATGAAAATGAAAAAACAGGAAAAGTCATCCCCATGGTTTAACTCATCAACCCGCCAGCTTAAACAACGCTCCCGTAGATTAGAAAGAACTTGGCGTTCAACAAAAACAGAGCTAGATTATATAGCCTGGAAGGATAGCTTCAAAACTTATAAGAAAGCTCTGAGTAGAAGTAGAACTAATTACTACTCATCCTTAATAGAGGAAAACAAAAACAAGCCTCGCTTTCTTTTCAGTACTGTAGCCAAACTGACCAAGAACCAAAATAGCGTTGAGCCCACCATTCCTATCAATATATGTAGTGAGGACTTCATGAAGTTCTTTCAAAATAAAATTACAACGCTTAGGGATAACATCCATCAAACCCTACCGTCCGTTAGCCCCATAACAGAGGAACTGGTTAAACCTAACAGTCATCTGGAATGCTTTCAGCAAATACAACTAGTCCAACTAAACTCCCATATTTCTTCTGCTAAACCAACTACTAGCCTGTTGGACCCAATTCCTACTAGAATTCTGAAAGAGGCACTGCCACTAATCAATAATTCTATACTGGTAATTATTAACCAGTCTCTAACAATAGGCTATGTGCCCCAATCCTTTAAACTAGCAGTTATTAAACCTCTCATTAAGAAGCCAAACTTAGACACAAGCCTTCTCTCAAACTACAGGCCCATCTCCAACCTTCCTTTCCTGTCAAAGGTTCTGGAGAAAGTAGTGGCTAAACAACTCCAGGATTATCTGCAGGAGAATAATCTGTTAGAGGACCTTCAGTCCGGCTTCAGAATGAACCACAGTACAGAGACTGCACTGCTAAAAGTTACTAATGACCTTCTAACGGCCTCAGATAGAGCTCTTCTATCGGTTTTAGTTCTTCTGGACCTTAGTGCCGCATTTGATACTGTCCATCATAATGTACTTTTAAGGAGATTAGAAGATGCCGTCGGCATTAAAAACTTAGCCTTAAACTGGTTTAAATCATATTTATCTGACCGCTTTCAATTTGTTCATGTAAATAACAAATCTTCAATACATGAAGGGGTCCTGTGTGGAGTACCACAAGGCTCCGTCCTCGGACCGATATTGTTTAATCTCTATATGTTACCACTCGGAAATATAATTAGGAAACACAGCATTAACTTTCATTGTTATGCAGATGATACTCAGCTCTATTTATCAATTAAAGCCAATCAGGCCGACCAACTTGTTAAACTAGAGTCCTGCCTCAGGGACGTTAAGTCCTGGATGTCTATCAACTTCTTAATGCTCAACACATCCAAGACTGAGGTTCTAATCCTAGGTCCTAAAAAGCTCAGGGATTACTTTTCAGACAGTCTGATTAGGTTAGATAATATTACCTTAACCTCTAACAGTGATATTAGGAACCTGGGTGTTATTTTTGATCAGGATCTGTCCTTTATTTCCCATGTTAAACATGTCTCCAGGACAGCCTTCTTCCATCTAAGGAATATTGCAAAAATTAGAAACTTCTTGTCCTTCAAAGATGCAGAAAAAATTATTCATGCCTTTGTGACTTCAAGATTAGATTATTGTAACTCCCTAATGTCAGGATGTCCAAACTCCTCTGTTAGGACCTTACAGCTAGTGCAGAACGCTGCTGCACGTTTACTAACCAGAACTGGAAGAAGAGAGCACATCTCCCCAGTCTTAGCATCCTTACACTGGCTTCACATCAAATCTAGAATAGAATTCAAGATCCTTCTGATCACATATAAAACTCTTCATCAGAAGGCTCCGTCCTATATCGAGAAACTTCTAGAAGTTTATCACCCTCCACGAGCCCTTCGCTCTGAGGATGCAGGACTGTTGGTAATCCCTAAAGTCCATAAAAGTAAAACAGGAGGCAGGAGTTTCAGCCATATGGCTCCTTTACTCTGGAATCAACTACCAGCCTCGGTCCGAAAGGCCGACACCATTAGTTTATTTAAGAGTAGACTAAAAACATTCCTATTTGATAAAGCTTATCCTTAGGAATAAAATAGGAATAAAATAGGACCACTAAGTTGAGCTGCTATAGGCCTAGACTGCTGAGGGGATTTCCTCTCTCCCGTTAAAGGGAGGAACTCTACATTTGGAGGTTCTGTTTCTTGTCTTTCTTTCTTTCTCTCTGTGTAACAACATTACTGTAGACACCAGACACTGCCGCCGTCTTTTTTATCCCTGACAGGAGGAGAGCAGGATCCAGGGGATCAGACCCAAGACTCACAGAGTGGAGTTACGACGGTCCTACTACCCGACCCCCCCCACAGCACCGGGACCCCACCGCAACGGCACGGCCCTTAAACTCCAGACTGAGATTGGCTCATCATCAGACCAACGCTCATCATAGACTTTTCTTAGTATTTGTACTTATCTGGCCTGTCTGCCTCTCTCTCTCTCCCTCTTCTTTTCCTCTCTCTCCCTGTCCTATCCCATGTACTTCTCCCCCCAACCGGTCAAGGCGGATGGCCGTCCTTCCAGAGTCTAGGGTCCGCCCCACGGTTTCTTCCTGAAGAGGGAGTTCTTGAACTTCTCTCCATGCGAGGGAGTTTTTCCTGGCCACTGTTGCTTGTTACACCTGCTTGCTTTGGAAGGGTTTAGTTGGGTCCTGTTGTACTCTATCATTGTAAGAGCGCTTTGAGATGTTTGTTGATGTGATTTAGCGCTTTACAAATAAAATTGAATTGAATTGAATTGAAAACAGCACCCACTAGTGGCCAAACATACCAACTACATCACTTTTAGCATTTCTGTGAAAACTTTGCTGAAAGTAAAACGCGTGCGTCAAGCAGTTTCCTAGATATCAATCTTTTCAGGCTGTTTTGCACAACTTGTTTATTTTTCAACAGTTTCCACGGTAACAAGCGCCTCGTGCAGCAAACTGTGACGTGTTATAATAATATTTAAGACTTAATGAAGATTCTAAAGAAAATGTTACAATAATAAATCCATTATATTCTCTTCAGAAACAGGCCTTCTCTCACCATGTTGGTATAAATGTCACTATTCAAAGTGTCTCTAATAAAGTCATCAGTGTGTGAGCGTACCAACCTGAATATATTCCTGTAGTCGGTCCTTGTCCAGCGCCAGCGCCTGAGCCAGACCTTTAAAGTCCATGTGGTTCTTCCTCATGAGGAACATCTCCCGTCGGCTCTGAAGTCAGGTGACACAGTACCGTTTCACTGGACGGTCGGATGAAGAGCAGCAGCCTTGTTATTACGTTTTACTTCACAAACAAAGTGAAAACCGACAGGAGGGCTCGATGTTGAAGTGAAAACGGCGCTGGAGCCTTACGCAGTGGTTCTGGTACTGGGGTAGTTTGTTGGGGAAGAACTGGTTGATTTTCGACACGACGTCGACCGTTCCTCGACCGTCTCGGAGCATCGCCATGACGACCTGGTGAGACACAGGAGGAGGCGGGGATTCAGATGCTAAAGGTTCACACGAGCGAAAGCGGGCAGTCCTGCTGTCTGTACCAGAGTCTTGAGGCCGAACAGGATCTTCATGTGTTTGATGGCCGCCACCAGTCCGGGCAGCAGCTGGTAGGTCGCCTCCAGGAAGCCCAGCGCCCCCTCGAAGAGCGCCACGTCCCGGCTCCTCACCACGGAGAAGACGTGTGCAGAGGCTACACGCAGCGTCCACGACTCCTCCAGGCTCAGAGACTGCAGGTCCACATCCGGCCAGCAGGAGGCGCCAACAACTGAGAGGAAACAGGAAGAAATTCTTCATTCTGTCCTGGAAAACAGGGTGCATCTGAATAGTCCCTCCTATCTCCTACTAGTCCCTCCTGTCTCCTAACAGTCCCTCCTATCTCCTAACAGTCCCTCCTATCTCCTAACAGTCCCTCCTATCTCCTACTAGTCCCTCCTATCTCCTAACAGTCCCTCCTATCTCCTAATAGTCCCTCCTATCTCCTAACAGTCCCTCCTGTCTCCTAACAGTCCCTCCTATCTCCTACTAGTCCCTCCTGTCTCCTACTAGTCCCTCCTGTCTCCTAACAGTCCCTCCTATCTCCTACTAGTCCCTCCTGTCTCCTAACAGTCCCTCCTATCTCCTAACAGTCCCTCCTGTCTCCTAATAGTTCCTCCTATCTCCTAACAGTCCCTCCTATCTCCTAACAGTCCTTCCTATCTCCTAATAGTCCCTCCTATCTCCTAACAGTCCCTCCTGTCTCCTAACAGTCCCTTCTATCTCCTAACAGTCCCTCCTGTCTCCTAACAGTCCCTCCTATCTCCTAATAGTCCCTCCTATCTCCTTTCCTATCCACTTCTCCTTAACACTGATCCATTGATCCCAAGACACAAATAAAGTTTTCAATTTGCTTTTGAAAATGTGCTTGATCCTGACATGATTCCACCAAAACTGCTTTATTATTATTATCAAGTTTAAACATCGTTCGTTTATTCATATTAGGGTTGTTTTTCTTTTCATATAATGAGATAAAACAGTAGTTAAAGTGAGCCCTCACCGCGCAGGATGTCCATCATGTTGTGTCTCCAAACGTGCTCGATGATCCAGAGGAACGAAGGGAAGCTCCGGTCGCTGCCAGCCGCCTCTCCGGCGTCCATCAGCGGCTCAGCGCAGCTCTGCTCTGCGGGCTCTGAGGAGGCACAGGGCGGCGTCCATCAGCCCGCAGCACCGCTTCAGACTGGCCCCCTGGAGCCTGGAGCCGCTCACCAACCGGCCGGGGCATGTACCGGCATGTCAGGGCGGGTGACAGCTGATCATCCGGGACCTTCAACATTTCCAATCCGGTTCCTGTAGATTTTCAAAGTAAAGATTTATTTGTCACCAAGTTTGTGTAAATTTGAAATGACTGAACTAAACGTGGTAAAATAATGAACGGGCTGTTTACAGCTGTTAGAAGAAATTTAAAATCCCCGACATGTGGAACGCGCCTGTGCGTGATGACGTCATCGACGTGGACGTCGTTAAACGCAGCCGCGCTCGTCTCTCCTGCTGACCTCTGTTAAAATCTAAATATGAGCTCTTTCTCAGGTCGCACGGGAGCGCTACTGTCTCAGTAAGGTAACGCAGCCACCTTTATCATATTAGATGCACAATTAGTTTTCCAAACGCGATTTTAAAGCTTCACGTTTAACTACGCGAACATGCTAACGAGGTACGGTCCGTCCGGATTATCCCTCCTAACTCCTTAACTAGCGACTCTAACTACACCCCGTGGATGACGTCACGGGGTTAAAGAGAGGTGTCAGAGGGCTTCCTAAAGTAGTTAGTGAAAGGTGATCAAGTTAGTGACGTCTGCCATGGTGGGAAAGAACCACAAGTTTCTGGAAATGTACTACAAAAAGTTCCTCTGGGTTCTAGATGATTTCAAGTGGTTCTAGGTAGATTATTACTTTGGTAACTTACATGATCTGCTCCTTTTTCAGTCATCCTGAGTTTCCCTGAACGCTCCGATGAGCGGGTTCCTTTAAATGTTGTCGCCGCAAGGAATTGTGGGGGAACATGAGCTGGTCTCCTTTGGTAAAGGAACCATCAGAGGTTCCTAGGCTATAGGAGGTTCTAAAGGAAGCATCAGTGGTTCCTAGGCTAAAGAAGGTTCTAAAGGAAGTATCAGTGGTTCCTCGGCTAAAGAAGGTTCTAAAGGAACCATCAGAGGTTCCTAGGCTAAAGAAGGTTCTAAAGGAAGTATCAGTGGTTCCTCGGCTAAAGAAGGTTCTAAAGGAACCATCAGTGGTTCCTCGGCTAAAGAAGGTTCTAAAGGAAGCATCAGTGGTTCCTCGGCTAAAGAAGGTTCTAAAGGAAACATCAGTGGTTCCTAGGCTATAGGAGGTTCTAAAGGAAGCATCAGTGGTTCCTAGGCTAAAGAAGGTTCTAAAGGAACCATCAGAGGTTCCTATGCTATAGGAGGTTCTAAAGGAAGCATCAGTGGTTCCTAGGCTAAAGAAGGTTCTAAAGGAAGCATCAGTGGTTCCTCGGCTAAAGAAGGTTCTAAAGGAAGTATCAGTGGTTCCTCGGCTAAAGAAGGTTCTAAAGGAACCATCAGAGGTTCCTAGGCTAAAGAAGGTTCTAAAGGAAGCATCAGTGGTTCCTAGGCTATAGGAGGTTCTAAAGGAAGCATCAGTGGTTCCTCGGCTAAAGAAGGTTCTAAAGGAAGCATCAGTGGTTCCTCGGCTAAAGAAGGTTCTAAAGGAAACATCAGTGGTTCCTAGGCTATAGGAGGTTCTAAAGGAAACATCAGTGGTTCCTAGGCTAAAGGAGGTTCTAAAGCAGGGGTGTCAAACTCAGATCCTCGTGGGCCGCAGCCCTGCACGTTCTCCATGTCTCCCAGCTTCAACACAGCTGATTGCAATGAGCAGCTCGTTCTCTGGCTTTGTGCTGAATGTGGTGATGAACCATCAGGACATTCAGGGGAGGGAGACATTGAAAACGTGCAGGGCTGCGGCCCTCGAGGATCTGAGTTTGACACCCCTGTTCTAAAGGAAGCTTCAGTGGTTCCTAGGCTAAAGGAGGTTCTAAAGGAAACAACGAGCCTCCTTTCCTCAGCTTATAGAGAACCAGACGGTCCTCATCATCATGGCCGCCACACTAAACACTTCCGGGTGACAGAGAAGGAGACAGGAGGGACAATTTGGACGTCCCCCCTGCCTCATTAGTAGAGGTTCAATAGAAGCACTTGTCACAACTCACCTAGACAGCCTGGGCGGGCGGAGCTCGACACAACTGCAACTTATTAGGGACAGTATTGTGGTACCGAAGAGCATTCCGGTTCTATTAGTTTGTAGCTTCCAGACCACAGACACGTTTCCATCGTTAAACCTCCGGTAGCTATATAACGGTATAGAACACCGGCGATATTCCTTTAAAATGGTCAAGGCATTGGACACGTGTTCAAAATAGTCTTGTAACTCTGTGGGGAATAAAAGTGAACAGACAAAACGATAAGTGAAGATTTTAACCTGTTTCCTCGAGCCGGTTTACACCCCGGGAGTCGCCATCTTTGTTTTGGTTCGGAAACCGCGGTGCATTGTGGGAAATCCGGTTGAGTTTGTGCCTCTGCGTGGGATTTTGTACAGTTAAGATGATTTTATTAAAATTATTGACATGAATTGGTGTTTTTTAAGGTTTAAATTCAGATTATAGAACTTTTGGGCCTTTTTTGTGAACGAAATGATGAGCTGGACTGGATTTACTTCGATATGTATTAATAATCCTCTTTGGATTAATTTCATACAGATTGAACAGGATTTGAAATACTTTTATATAAAATAATTGGTTTTAGATTGATTTTCTAAAAATATCAACTTGTGTTGCAGATTTCATTCTAGATATAAATAACTTTTATACAAAGGCAGACTAGTTTTCAGATGTATTTGTTAGAAAATGATTTAACTGGATAAAAGTGTGTTTGTGTGATTTTGTCCACCGGCTTTAGGAAACACTGAAATGACCAATATTGCTTTGTCCCTGGATGTGTTGCCTGTCTGCAGGTGCACCATGAGCTCCGCCTCCTCCTCCTCCGTGCTGCGGCTCTCCTGTTCTGGGTTCAGACTCTGTACGTCCTCGACGTCTCGCTCTGCCTGCGTCCTCCCCGTCCTCCTTCACACCTCCTCCTGCCGTCGTCTCCCACACCCCCCCCCCTGCAGACTCTCCTCCTCTGGGAACGTCAAGGTGCGCTCCTACCTGCAGTACGTGAAGAGGAAGCTCCTCCCCCCTTCTTGTCCTCCCTACAGCCACGTCTGCCAGGTCGGGGACCCGGTGCTGCGCTCGCACGCCGCCGCCGTCGACCCCGCCGCCATCCCGGGTCCAGAGATCCAGCGGGTGGTCGGCACGCTGGTGAAGGTGATGCGGAGGCTGGAGTGCGTGGGCCTGAGCGCGCCGCAGATCGGGGTGCCGCTCCGGATCCTGGTCCTGGAGTATCCGGAGAAGATGCTGCAGGAGAGCTCGCCGGCGGCGCAGCAGGTCCGCGGCCTCTCCGCCCAGCCGCTCCGCGTCTTCATCAACCCCCAGCTGAGGGTGCTGGACGGCCGCACCGCCCTGTTCCAGGAGGCCTGCGAGAGCATCGCCGGCTTCTCCGCCGCCGTGCCGCGCTTCCTGTCTGTGGAGGTTTCCGGTACGCAGCCCACACACACACACACACACACACACACACACACTCAGCGTCTCCATGGCAACAGACGCTCCATGAGGCACCGCTCTCATCCGCTTTGTTTGGGACGTTTCTATGCAGTATTTTGAGATTTATTCAGAAACGTTTAGTCGTTAACGTCCCAACATCTCTAGGATTGGTCCTCCATGATAAATCATCCCTGAAGATTTGATGGAATTCAGGCGAGACGTTTTAGCGAAACGTTAAGATACAAACCAAAACGTAACCGTCCTGCCCAACGTTCGCTGGCGAAGGTGAAAATGAGCGAATGGAACTCAAACAACCCAAATGTGTGACAGAATCCTCAAAATTTAATGTCACGCATCAAATATGCAATGAATAATAATCCAGATGAGCCACAAAACAACAAGTGGCTCACAGCAGTACAAAACTTTTAAAAATGCAATATGAAAGAGATTTTAAATGGTGGGACACGGGTCAGAATCAATCCATCAAAACAAGAACAGAAAGATGAGAACAAGACGAATCGACCCCGAAGCTTCTCGTCAAAATTAATCCCACCGTCCAGTTTTATTCCTCAGATTAAACAGATTAAACAGTCTTGAAGGCAGGAGACCGACAGAAGCTCCATGTTGTGGCGGTTCCTGCAGGTCTGGACCAGAACGGCGAGGTGGTGTCGTGGCGGGCGAGCGGCTGGCCGGCTCGGATCCTCCAGCACGAGATGGATCACCTGGACGGCGTCCTCTACGTGGACCGCATGGACGCCAAGACCTTCATCAACGTGCACTGGCAGGAGCACAACGAGTGACGGGCAGCCGCAGCGTGGTGGGGCGGGGGGCGGGGCTTAGCACACCTGTTTCACTCTACAGGTACTGCAGGGAGACCCGAGGACCTCGAGCAGGCGACGGAACCACGGCGCCCCCTGCTGGATTAACTTTGTTCTTGTTATTCAAGAAAATGGCAGGAATTTAACGAAACTAAAGGATTTTTGGAAGAAAAGTCATCTTGTGGTGCTAAAAGCTTCACCTGCAGCCTCGTGTTGAATGTTTCAGTAGTTTGGTCTTTAAATGTTCTTTATCATGACGAAGGAAGCAGACGATGTTTAACGCTTAAAGACGTCATGAAATAAAAAATACATTTCATACATTTGAGCAAATTGTTCATTTAGTTCTTGTTTATTAAAAATTGTCATTTGTATACATGTCAAGAATTTGGGGGGCGTGGCCTAACCCGGCAGCCAATAGAAATGCTTGATTAAATGACATGTTTGTAAAGTCATTATCAGAATAAATCACAAAGGACTCTTATTTTGTTATGAGGGACGTTGCATAAACTTTGCTCATAAAATTGTGAAGCTCAGAGTTGGAGTGTCAATATGCAAGCTTCCCAATAGCAAGTGGGAAGTTCCCAATAGCAAGTGGGAAGTTCCCAATTCCCATCGCTGTAATTAAAGACGGAGCACAGAACGACCCTTTAGTTTGGTGTAACAGATGAAATCAGACTTCACAATAAGTTGCAGCATCATTTTCACAGATTATTTTTTTTTACATTGATAACAGTAACCATGGCAACCTTCAGAACAACAGAAACCCCGCGGCCTGGACACAAAGGCTGGTTTCGTTCCGCAGGTCAGTGAAGGTAACCTTAAGAAGAAAAAAAACAAAAAGACGTGTGTAAATTTAAGGCACTGATATTTTACTGAGCGTTCCCCCAGAGCGCGACGCTACGGCGGCCTGGAGGAGTCACCGCCATCAAACGGCACTCTACTCGTTTTGGATTTTGTTGTGGATTCAGGGAGTGAGCCTCCGCCCTCACACTGTCCTGTGCATGGAGGTGACCCCGGCGGGCCGCGGCACGACGGCGATGCAGTGGCGGAGGGCCGCGGCGCAGCCAGCCTCACACAGATGTGGACTGGTCGAGGGTTCGGCCACAGACGCAGGTGATGGGGTTCCGGTACCAGCAGTCCCGACAGTACTCGTTCCCACAGTACCTGCAGAGGACGAGCGGCCGCCTGGGGCACGCCTGCCCGCACACGCACGCGCCCAGCTTCTGGGCGGCGTGCAGCGACAGGCACTCGCCGCCGTCCCGGCAGGAGTCCGAGTGGAAGACGCGGCAGAGGCGGCAAAGCAGCCGGGGGTCCGGCTGACTCACGTCGCAGCAGCCGTGGAAGCTGATTGGCTGGACGGTTGGGCTCACGGCGTCGGGCTGGGTGTGCAGAGTCATGGACGGCATCACCAAGTCGCCCTGCGGCGACCCGGGTCGCTCCACACGGTGACCGGCCGCCTTGCAGACGTCGAGCGTGGCGCAGTGGGTGTCGTGTGTGGCGTCGCAGTCAGAGCAGTGCTGGAGGCGGAGGTGTGGCGCGAGGAGGCAGCTGCAGCAGCGCTCGCTGTCCTGCACATCTGACCTGGACTCCCCGCAGGCTCGCCGGTCCGACCCGCCGCCCGGCGAGGCCGCCACCGCCTCGCCGTTGGACGTGGCGTCGGCGCAGGGACCCTCCGAGGCGGGAGTGTGAGGACTGTGGTGCTCACCGACGGCCGGCGGTTGCGAGATCGTCTGATCGTCTCCGTACAGATCAACGTCTCCGTCCACCGTGTCCATCAGCGGCGGAACCACGTCCAGCGACTTGGTGGTGTTGTCCAGGGCAACCTGTGAGGGGGCGGGGCCAAACCAACAAGACCTTAATGCTTTCTACTGTGTTTTTACTAAATGCTGATAGAGAGAGAGAACATAGAGAAAAGAGCGAGAGAGAGAGACAGAACAGAGAGAGAGAGAGAGAGAGACAGAACAGAGCGAGAGAGAGAGACAGAACAGAGAGAGAGAGAGAGAGAGACAGAACAGAGAGAGAGAAAGAGACAGAACAGAGCGAGAGAGAGAGACAGAACAGAGCGAGAGAGAGAGACAGAACAGAGCGAGAGAGACAGAGAGACTTCCATGATTATATGAAGGAAACATGTGAGATCGGTCTGTTGGTCACCAATGAGGTTACTCGAGGACTCCCCTCTCCTACCTGCAGGACGTTTCCTCGCCGTCTCTCCTTCACCAGGCTCAGCTCCCACTCCAGCTCGCCACCGCGCTTCCCCAGAGCCACCAGCAGGAGGCGGCACTCGCAGCGAGCCAGGAAGAAGGCGCAGGCCAGGCGCAGGAGGTCCGGGGAGGAGGGGCCATCTCTGGGCGACGTGAGGCTGAGCTGCTCGGGCCGGGCCGAGGCGGCGCGGTACCCCAGCAGGCCGAACAGGCTGCGGACCTGCTGGGGCAGCAGCACGGGGCAGATGTCGTGGATGAACACACTCGAGTACGTCTGGGGAGGAAAGATGGCGCGACACACACGTCAGATTGTCTTTCAGAGTCGGTTGCATCCAAATCCCAGAGCGGCCCAACATGAAAACTACAAGTTCGTTTTCAGAACATTGACGCGGAAACGACAAACTTTTCTGAAACGAAAAAGCAAAAATGAGCCTTTTCGCTTGAAAAGTTGTGTAAACGAGTCCCCGAGGGACGTCCGGCAAAGCTCAACACGCCTCACAGCGCGTGGAGGCGGGACGCCATTTCACTGGCTGCAGAACCAGGACACACCCACAAATGTGATCAAATATTAGACAGCATGAAAAAAAAAAAAAAGGTTCTGAAAGGTTGATGGCCTTGGGTTAAAAAGAAGTGAAGAAAATCCAGAAATCAAAAGTATTTACAGCATTAAACCATTTCCAGTGAGTTACAGTGGAGGGGGCGGGGCGTAAGGAGGAGTAATTTGACACCGCTCTCACCTTGATGACCTTGTACTCCTTCCTCCAGGGGCACACGTACAGGTTTAGCGCCGCGTGCTCCAGCACCGTGAAAGCTTTAGCCAGCCCCCACAGCCTCGCCCGCGGCCGCGCCGACGCCTCCTCCAGGACCTCCTCCATCACCAGCAGGGGGTCCAGCCCCAGGCAGTGCTTCTCCTGGGCGGGTCCGTCCCTCAGCGTGGACGTCACCTGCTCCAGCAGCTCCTCGTCGCTGTTGGGCAGGCTGGAGCCCCGCTGGGAGATCTGCAGGTCCAGGCCCAGGCCGTAGGCGCTCACCAGGTCTTTGGCTCGCTGCGCCTTGTTGCTCATCTCTGTGGGTGAAAACCCCAATGAGCTGCTGCTGTGCGTCTTAATAAAGCCACACACGTTTACAACACAACGTTTCAGGTGAAAACACATTTTTAGTTTCTGAAAAACCTGATTTCACTTCATTACATGGAGGTTTGACACTGTTGAACGACACCAACGTGGAAAAGCAACGGGTCGCTTCCCTCGTCTGCTTTTTATTCTAGGAAGTGTCTCCGAAGAGTCAGAGGTGAGAAGAAGAACTGGAACGACTGGAAAGGGGTTTTGTTCTCCATTTAACTCAACACCCATTTCCTGTTGCAGTCCTACAGGTTTTCTATTTTCACTGGAAAACATGTAAACTGACTTTTCCTATGAAATGGTTTCAAACTAACCCGTGACCACCCCAGGCTGAGATCCAATGATACACATTTGTTTTCCTGAGGGTCTTTAACGTTTCATGTTGATGTGAAAATAGAAGAAACGTGACTTTCATGTGTTTTTTTTTTTTCAAACGCTCAAACTGAAAGCGAAATTTCTTTGTGAAAACAAGTTGTTTCCAAAACACTGGAGTTTGTAAAGAGATATTAATTACATGAGTTATATTGAACAAAAAGAAGTCATTACTTAAACGTGTTTTATTAATAGGTGATCTTTTGTTTGACAACGAAAAGCGTCAATTTTACTCTTTTGCTTCACTTACTTTGACGAACAGGTCCTGAAGAGTCACTCAGACGGATTTCAATAGTTTGAAGACGTTTTTTTCAATTCGGCAAATAAACAATCAACCAACAGAAAGTCGACTTTTATTTTAAAAAAGACTCCAAACTGAAAACCTCGACGCGTCGAGTTCAACCTGCGGTGGAAATACCCAGGAAGTGACGCCAAACTGCGGAAGAAAAGTTCAGGTTTTCACTCTAAGAGGAGTTTCACTTAACCTTTAACACACCCCGAATTAAAGCCGAGCTTTTCTCAAGTTAGAAAAGCGCGACGTGGTTTGTTTGATCCTCTTCAATACTTGATTAAAACACAGTAAAAGCGAAAATTGGCAGATTTTTCAAAGGAGTTTGGTTAGCTTTCCTCGCGGCTAAGCTAATTCGCGACCAACTACCGGTGTGACGGCGGGATTTCAACGGGAAATAGGAGGCACGTGAGGAGCTCACCTGCACCTGCCGCTGCCTCACCTGTTCACAGGAGCGACGGGACAAACACGAGCCGCGCCGAGCCGCTAGAGAGCCACACACAAAGTAAACATTGTCACGTGGCGCGGGGTTTCCCAGCTCCGCGCCGGGTGCGCTCGGTGTTTTCCACCAGGACGGTCCGCATGGGTGGGGCTAAACACCGAGAATGAGTGCGTTTCAATCAAGATATTACATTTTAACAATCAAATCGACCGACACATTGGAGAAAAAATCAGACGGGGCGTAAAAATCTAAACTTGTCGCGCAGAACAAGAGAAACAGTGATTAATTTGCCTCGAGGGGAGATTCACCCACTAGGTGGCAGCAGATACCTGCTCAGCGCCTCACCTGTGGACACACGCGCCCCCCTCCGTGCACCCCGCGGGCGTGGCCTCGGTGGCACCGGGAGAAGTCCACTTTAAAACCTCCCGCTCCGGTATAGATGCTTCGCACAAGTCCGCACCTCCGTGTCACCCTCCTCCGTCCTTCCTCCTCCTCCTCCAGCCTCCAGTTCTTCCTCCTCCTCCTCCTCCTCCTCCTCCTCCTCCTCCAGCCTCCAGTTCTTCCTCCTCCTCCTCCAGCCTCCAGTTCTTCCTCCTCCAGCTCGTGCGCACAGCATGTCGAACTTGGACCGGGTCGTGTTGGTTCTGGGGGGCGCGGGGGTCGTGGGCTCCGGGATCGTTAAAGTCCTGTTGGATAAAGGTAAGCGTGCTCCAAATGCTTCTCTTCCGCTCTTGATAGTTTTAATAAACACTAATAAACTGTTTGGATCACAATTCCTTCAGTCGTGCCTTCATCCACACACTTTTGGCACGGTCAGCCGCGCGCGGCTGTCAGGGTCGTGGATTTTACGCTCAAGAAATTCCATCAGTATAAATCTCGTTTTAGTCGTTTTATGGAATATTTCAGGTTTAAATCCTCAGTTTACAAGAAGCTTCTAGTAGTTAAATGTCTAATTAATACAACGGACGTTCAGGGTGCGTTTAGGTGCATAAAGAGAATTTGTTCGAATTTCAGGAACAAAGCGAATCAGACAGAAATCAACAAACTAGATGAATAAATGAGAGAGGCTGGAAAAAGAAAACCCTCTTGGTGGCCTTGTTCAGGTCCAGTTTGCCATTTGGGACCCCAGAGTTCCTCTTTTGAACACACTGTGTATTTTGCTCAGTGTAAAGTCGAGGATAGTTGATGACAGGACAGCATTTAAAGTATTACTGTAAAATAGAAAGATGTTGTCATTATTAGAGGTCAAAGAGTTTTTTGGTGCAAAACAATCATTAAAACAACAAAGTGAACGAGTTTTTCCATGAAAATATTAAATAAATGTGTTCAAATGCATCAAAATATCCAAATCCTCCTTTTAAATTTGTGCCCAAACAGTCGCAGACATTTTTACAGTTTGTCTCTTTGATTCTATTTTCAGAAACGCAACAACTCCCTTCTTCTTTATGGTTGTTATTGTTTCTGTTATTGTTGTGGTCACTGTCACTGTCACTGTCACCGTCACTGTCATGGTCACTGTCACTGTCACTGTCGTGGTCACTGTCACTGTCACTGTCACCGTCGCCGTCACCATCGCCGTCACCGTCGCCGTCGCTGTCACTGTCACTGTCACTGTCGTGGTCACTGTCACTGTCACTGTCACCGTCATGGTCGCCGTCGCGGTCATTATTGTTGTTGCTGTGTTCGTTGCCGTTAGTGTGTTGAGTAAGTTTGCAGGTTGTTCTCGTTGTGATGATGTCACTGTGAGAGGTTGTGTGTCCAGGGTGTCGTTGTGTGATGAGATTGTGACCGTCTGATGATCCGTGTGTGTGTGTGTGTGTGTGTGTGTGTGTGTGTGTGTGTAGGTTTCAGAGTGGCGGTGATCTCCAGGGACGACGGCCGGCTGGAGAAGCTCCGATCGTTTGTGTCGCCGAACACGAAGGACCAGCTGACCACCGTGGTGGGAAACGTTGGTGAGTCCAACAGTCGCTTTGTACTATGAGGTACAATTCACCCAGTGTGTGTGTGTGTGTGTGTGTGTGTGTGTGTGTGTGTGTGTGTGTGTGTGTGTGTGTGTGTGTCAGGGTCGGAGGAGGGGGCGGAGCTTGCCAAGCAGACGCTGCTGAAGGAGGTGGGGAAAGTGACTGACGTGGTTTCATCTCTGGGCTTCAGCTGGTGGCAGGGCGGAGCCCCGCACACCCAGACCCTCAAAGACCTGCACTGGGTACACACACACACACACACACACACACACACACACACACACACACACACACACACACACACACACACACACACACACACACACACACACACACACACACACACACACACACACACACACACACAGGAGCTGATTTCTTCCATCACTGGTCTCCAGGTCATCGACACGTTACTTTTCAGCACCTTTGTTTCGTGGAAAACCTTCTTCCCTTTAGTGAGAGACGACCCGGAGCGAACCTACACCTTCATCACAGGTCAGACCTCCACCCTGTCACCACCACAGACCTCCCCCCTGACACCACCTGGTCTTCTCCGAGGACTCCTTTGAGTGTGTCGGTGGGTGTTTCTGCTGTTTGGCTGCAGGGGGCGCTGGAGAGAAGCTGCTGATGCCCGGGACGGGTTTCCTGACTGTGGGAGCCGCCAGCGCTCTGGCTTTCTGCCAAGTCCTGAGAGACGAATACCCCGAGCTGCCCTGTAAACTCAACCAGGTGAGACCGCGAGGCCACGCCCAGGAAGTCCATCTGAACTCCTCTAACGTCCAGATTATAGAGCATCTTCTTCCTCTAACATCAGATTATAGAGCACCTTCCTCTTCTAACATCCAGATTATAGAGCATCTTCCTCCTCTAACATCAGGCTATAGAGCATCTTCCTCCTCTAACATCAGATTATAGAGCATCTTCCGCCTCTAACATCAGATTATGGAGCATCTTCCTCCTCTAACATCCAGATCATAGAGCATCTCCCTCCTCTAACATCCAGATTATAGAGCATCTTCCTCCTCTAACATCAGGCTATAGAGTGTCAGACCCAGACCCTCAGCTGGCCCTCTGATTGGTTAAAAGGTGTCGGCTCTTCCCTCTGGGCAGGTGAGGATCGACGCGGGCGTGGCCCCCCCGGACCGCCTGGCTCCGGGCTACCTGAACCACCTGGACCTGGGCCGGGCCGTGGCGGCGCTGGTGGAGCGGCGGAACCAATCGCACAGAGTGGTGAACGTCTCCTCCTCCTCCGACCTGGAGGCTGTCATTCAGGAGCAAACACCTTAGACCTGCACACGGCTCCTCATCCATCCATCATCCATCATCCATCATCCACATCCATCATCCATCCATCATCCATCATCCATCATCCATCATCCATCATCCATCCATCATCCATCATCCATCATCCATCCATCATCCATCATCCATCCATCATCCATCCATCATCCATCATCCATCCATCATCCATCATCCATCATCCATCATCCACCCATCATCCATCATCCATCATCCATCATCCATCATTCATCCATCATCCATCATCCATCATCCATCCATCATCCATCATCCATCCATCATCCATCATCCATCCATCATCCATCATCATTCTGTGTAGTATATTTCCTTCCCTGCTTTCAGAACGTTTTATTTCTTCTGCGTGCTCGGCCATGTGATTTGTCTGTAAAAAGAATAAATAATGAACAATATCCATAACACACAGCGTCTTCTTTCTGGAGAACACAGAACCCAGTATGTTAGAATACCTTTCTTTCTGGAGAACACAGAACCCAGTATGTTAGAATACCTTTCTTTCTGGAGAACACAGAACCCAGTATGTTAGAATACCTTTCTTTCTGGAGAACACAGAACCCAGTATGTTAGAATACCTTTCTTTCTGGAGAACACAGAACCCAGTATGTTAGAATACCTTTCTTTCTGGAGAACACAGAACCCAGTATGTTAGAATACCTCATTAATCCCAGAGGGAGATTCTTCAAACAATCGAAGCACACAGTCCATCCACTGGAGCAGTTTGAGGTTCAGCGTCTTGCCCAAGGACACTTCAGCATGTGAAGAGGAGCAAAGTAGAACCTAGTTTGTAAAGCAGACCCACACTCTACTTTCCAGAGCCAGTAAAGGAAACTGCTGGGATCAGTCCTGAGCCGTCCAGAATCCCCCAGAAACCCAAATCTGAAACCAGTTTGAGAACATCGAGTAGAAAAGTGCTGAAATTAGAACAATTAGTTAGTTTAAAAACAGCCAACAAAATTAAAACACAGAGACCATTCAAATCCAAACCAGATCTGAAACCAGATCCAAACCAGATCTGAAACCAGATCCAAACCAGATCCAAACCAGATCTGAAACTAGATCTGAAACCAGATCTGAAACCAGATCCAAACCAGATCCGAAACCAGATCCAAACCAGATCTGAAACCAGATCCGAAACCAGATCCAAACCAGATCTGAAACCAGATCTGAAACCAGATCCAAACCAGATCCGAAACCAGATCCAAACCAGATCTGAAACCAGATCTGAAACCAGATCCGAAACCAGATCCAAACCAGATCTGAAACCACATCTGAAACCACATCCAAACCAGATCCGAAACCAGATCCAAACCAGATCTGAAACCAGATCCGAAACCAGATCCAAACCAGATCTGAAACCAGATCCAAACCAGATCTGAAACTAGATCTGAAACCAGATCTGAAACCAGATCCAAACCAGATCCGAAACCAGATCCAAACCAGATCTGAAACCAGATCCAAACCAGATCCGAAACCAGATCCAAACCAGATCTGAAACCAGATCCGAAACCAGATCCAAACCAGATCTGAAACCAGATCCAAACCAGATCCGAAACCAGATCCAAACCAGATCCGAAACCAGATCCAAACCAGATCTGAAACCAGATCTGAAACCAGATCCGAAACCAGATCCGAAACCAGATCCAAACCAGATCTGAAACCACATCTGAAACCACATCCAAACCAGATCCGAAACCAGATCCAAACCAGATCTGAAACCAGATCCAAACCAGATCCAAACCAGATCCAAACCATAAACAGTCTAAAACTTGTCCAAACCACGTTTGAGAGCGATTCATAAAATCCGATCCCAAAGCACCTGTTAAAAAAGTACAAGTATTTTATTTAAATATCATTAAAAAAGTCTAAATCATCAATAAATAATACAGAAATACAGAAAACTAAATTAACGCTTTGTCAACATTTGACATATTTATATCTAGCGATTGCGTGACTCGGTGTCCCGTTCACAAGCACCAGCTCCAACCCCCCGGAGGCCCCTGGACTTGCCCCCCCCCCCCCCCCCGGGGTATTTGGGGCAACATGTTGCTTAAACAAACAGCCGCTGACAGAATCAGAGAGCGGCTTTGTTGCTCCTTCATGCCTACATGCTTCCAAATAAAGATGCCAATAAGGAGAGGGGACCTGGGCTGGATCGAGGGGGGGGGGGAGGGGTATTTATAGGGGGAGTTGGACCCACAAGTTGTCGGCTGAAAGCTCAATTAGGACAAATTAGAATTAAACCAGAGGGAGGTAGAGGAAACATCGAGAGGCGGCAACAGGAGTTAAACTCACTGATTTTTTATTCACAAGTTTAGAAATTCAAAGTTTCACTGCTGTTCTACAGATATCAAGAGCTGAAAAGATGAAAGAGAAATAGTTTGACCAACTAAATTAAATTGCTTCAATTGGTATCATCTAAATGAATGAAGTTCTTCAAACTTAATCTAATTCATAAACTTCAGTTTGAAGAACTTGATTCATTTGGATTTTATCAATTAAAGAAATTAAATTAAGTTGGTCCAACTATTTCCAACTATTTTATTTTTTCAGGATATTAACAGAGGAAGTTCACTCCTTTTGCTTTGTGCATGAGAGAGTGAAATAAAAAGATTTAGATTTATTTAGATTTATGCCTTAAGATGAAAATCTGTTGCACCCAAATACAGAAACAGCAGTCAGAAAGCAGCCTACATTGATCCTGACCGACCGACAGAACTAACAGCCTGAAAACAGTCCGCAAACCAGTGTGAAAAACACAAACCCTAATCCTAATCCTAACCCGAACCCTAATCCTAATCCTAATCCTAACCCTAACCCTTACCCTTACCCTAACCCTAACCCCTAACCCTCAGAAACCAGCTTACATTTATCCTGACCAACCGACAGAACTAACAGCCTGAAAACAGTCCGCAAACCAGTGTGAAAAACCCAAGCCCTAACCCTAACCCTAACCCTAACCCTAATCCTAATCCTAACCCTAACCCTAACCTTAACCCTAATCCTAACCATAACCCTAAACCTAACCTTAACCCTAATCCTAACCATAACCCTAATCAGAACCCTAACCCTAACCCCTAACCCTAATCCTAATCCTAATCCTAACCCTAACCTTAACCCTAACCCGCAAACCAGTGTGAAAAACCCAAACCCTAACCCTAACCCTAATCCTAATCCTAACCCTAACCTTAACCCTAATCCTAACCATAACCCTAAACCTAACCTTAACCCTAATCCTAACCATAACCCTAATCAGAACCCTAACCCTAACCCCTAACCCTAATCCTAATCCTAATCCTAACCCTAACCTTAACCCTAACCCGCAAACCAGTGTGAAAAACCCAAACCCAAACCCTAACCCTAACCCTAACCCTAACCCTAATCCTAACCCTAACCCTAACCCTAACCCTAATCCTAATCCTAACCCTAACCCTAACCCTAATCCTAATCCTAACCCTAAACAATCCCAAATCAGCTCAGAACTCATGCAAAACCAGTAAAAGAAAAAAGACCTGTTCTAAAAAGCCTAAACTCAACTAAAACCCTAAAACCAGCTAGAGAACCAGTAGAAAAACAACATAAAGTCACAAGAAACCTAGTTTCAGTCCAAAATGAACATCTAAGCTCCGCCTCCAAGCAGCTTAAAGAACCCTCAATCCATTTCAACACCAAAGCTTCAATCCTCCTGAAACCTGAAACTGTTCTGAAACACAGCTGGAAAGCTGCCAAACCTAGTCCAACAACAAGTCCTAACTATCTTCTGACATCCAGTCCTCAAACGTCCAGAAACCAGAGTCAGGAAACATGATGTTTACATCTTGTTGTTTAAGACACAAACGTTAGAAGAAATATGAAGCTGAAGAAGTGAAGCATGTAAACACCTTTCTGAGGAAGAGGGACTATTTATGTTTGTGGTGACGAGGATGTCAGACGACACGGAGCGTCTGATTGGATGACTTGTTTAGTACCGGCTGACGAGCAGCCAAACCTTGATTCTGTCTCTGATTACAATCCGGAGCGTCTCAGATCGTGAGGATTCACGTTTGAACCCAGATGGAACAACAAGCTCTGGTCTTGGCAGAGCGACTCCCAGAGTTTCGTGAGAGTGCAGCGAGACCTGACCGAAGCTCACTGGAAACCAAACACACCACAGTGCTGACTCACCCGGCGACGCCACCGGACGGCGCTCCAGCTCCAGCTGCAGGGGTGGAGCAGCTCCCCGGTGGGGGATCGTCTTTCAGCTCCGCTCTGCAGAGTCAGAGGAGAAACTCTGGAGGAGTAGAGCGACGGGTTGAATTCAGAGACGGAGGATCACGCTAAGTTAACCACCGACACCACTGGAGGCCATGTCGGCCGCTGCATTGTACAATATAGTAGTCCAAAACCAGCTTTACCTCAGAGTACTTCAAACAACAACCTGAAACTAGTCAAAACAATAACCTGAAACTAGTCAAAACAACAACCTGAAACTAGTCAAAACAATAACCTGAAACTAGTCAAAACAACAACCTGAAACTAGTCAAAACAACAACCTGAAACTAGTCAAAACAACAACCTGAAACTAGTCAAAACAATAACCTGAAACTAGTCAAAACAATAACCTGAAACTAGTCAAAACAACAACCTGAAACTAGTCAAAACAACAACCTGAAACTAGTCAAAACAACAACCTGAAACTAGTCAAAACAATAACCTGAAACTAGTCAAAACAATAACCTGAAACTAGTCAAAACAATAACCTGAAACTAGTCAAAACAACAGCCTGAAACTAGTCAAAACAATAACCTGAAACTAGTCAAAACAATAACCTGAAACTAGTCAAAACAACAACCTGAAACTAGTCAAAACAACAACCTGAAACTAGTCAAAACAATAACCTGAAACTAGTCAAAACAACAACCTGAAACTAGTCAAAACAACAACCTGAAACTAGTCAAAACAATAACCTGAAACTAGTCAAAACAACAGCCTGAAACTAGTCAAAACAACAGCCTGAAACTAGTCAAAACAATAACCTGAAACTAGTCAAAACAATAACCTGAAACTAGTCAAAACAATAACCTGAAACTAGTCAAAACAACAGCCTGAAACTAGTCAAAACAACAACCTGAAACTAGTCAAAACAACAACCTGAAACTAGTCAAAACAACAACCTGAAACTAGTCAAAACAATAACCTGAAACTAGTCAAAACAATAACCTGAAACTAGTCAAAACAATAACCTGAAACTAGTCAAAACAATAACCTGAAACTAGTCAAAACAACAGCCTGAAACTAGTCAAAACAACAACCTGAAACTAGTCAAAACAACAACCTGAAACTAGTCAAAACAACAACCTGAAACTAGTCAAAACAATAACCTGAAACTAGTCAAAACAATAACCTGAAACTAGTCAAAACAACAGCCTGAAACTAGTCAAAACAATAACCTGAAACTAGTCAAAACAACAACCTGAAACTAGTCAAAACAATAACCTGAAACTAGTCAAAACAACAGCCTGAAACTAGTCAAAACAATAACCTGAAACTAGTCAAAACAACAGCCTGAAACTAGTCAAAACAATAACCTGAAACTAGTCAAAACAACAGCCTGAAACTAGTCAAAACAATAACCTGAAACTAGTCAAAACAATAACCTGAAACTAGTCAAAACAACAACCTGAAACTAGTCAAAACAATAACCTGAAACTAGTCAAAACAACAACCTGAAACTAGTCAAAACAACAACCTGAAACTAGTCAAAACAACAGCCTGAAACTAGTCAAAACAACAGCCTGAAACTAGTCAAAACAATAACCTGAAACTAGTCAAAACAACAGCCTGAAACTAGTCAAAACAACAGCCTGAAACTAGTCAAAACAATAACCTGAAACTAGTCAAAACAATAACCTGAAACTAGTCAAAACAACAACCTGAAACTAGTCAAAACAATAACAGCCTGAAACTAGTCAAAACAACAACCTGAAACTAGTCAAAACAATAACCTGAAACTAGTCAAAACAACAACCTGAAACTAGTCAAAACAATAACCTGAAACTAGTCAAAACAATAACCTGAAACTAGTCAAAACAACAACCTGAAACTAGTCAAAACAATAACCTGAAACTAGTCAAAACAACAACCTGAAACTAGTCAAAACAACAACCTGAAACTAGTCAAAACAACAGCCTGAAACTAGTCAAAACAACAGCCTGAAACTAGTCAGACAGAACAAGAAGAACAATCCCATGGAGCCGGAGAGCGGGGGGGCCGGAGAGCGGGGGGGCCGGAGAGCGGGCCGGAGAGCGGGGGGGCCGGAGAGCGGGGGGGCCGGAGAGCGGGCCGGAGAGCGGGCCGGAGAGCGGGGGGGCCGGAGAGCGGGCCGGAGAGCGGGGGGGCCGGAGAGCGGGGGGGCCGGAGAGCGGAGAGCGGGGGGGCCGGAGAGCGGGGGGGCCGGAGAGTTAGGGTTAGGGTTAGTGAGAGTGTTCCCATCACGACCTTCAGCCAGAAGGCTGCTTCTCATCCCGTCCCTCTGTGGAGAACCATCGTCAGCGCCGTCACTCAGACCGAAGGACTGAAGTCAGACACAATTAAACTTTATCAATGTGTCCAACAATACTGCTGGTTCCACAGGAAGGTTTCTGTCCATCTTCTGTCTTCATCACGAGTTCATTTTGAGATTGTGTAGTAATACAAGTAATACTGCTGAGGTGGCAGTGTTGAGCAGTTCAGCTCATGTGGACCAGAGAAAGGAACAAGGAAGAAACAGAAATATAGGGTTCGTCCAAAACGTCCCTCCTGTCTCCTTCACTCTGGACTTCTCCGTCACCCCGGAAGTGTTCCGTGTCCCATGATAAGGACGGTCTGAATTCTAATAAGCAAAGGAAAGGAGAGAGTGTCGCTCCGTCTCTGCGTTGTAGTTGTACTTCCTTTGTGACGGATGCTGCATTTACATGACTGGACAGTCTGGGCATGCTAATTAGCATGCTAATTAGCATGCTAATTAGCATGCTAAGGTCGATCTCCTCAGACGTCACCAGGCCGACATCAGGACTGTTGGAGTTGCTCACTTCCTTCCACAAAGTGCTGAAACTCTGTTGAACCCAGACGCAGACGGGTGGCCGCTCTGCGTCATCGTTCCTGCGTTACGTTCTGGGGGTTTGTCGTAGCTCCCGGCGTCTCCGTTGGCGTCGGCCGGCGTTTAGTTTGACCCGTCAGCTTTTTGTTTGGAGGAACTTTTTTTCGTTGGGAAACTTGGCGCTGGCGTGTCGATCCAGTTGTTTGGTTGCTGGAACTTAGTGACAGCAGAGCGACGCCAGGCCCCGGACGGCGGTGACGGACGGTTTACGGTGTAACGACAGCGGCTTCCTGCCACTGCTTTGATGAGGGGACGTCTAGGACAGTCGGGCGTCTGGGACAGACGGACGTCTGGGACAGTCGGACAGCTGGGACAGACGGGCGTCTAGGACAGACGGACGTCTGGGACAGTCGGACGTCTGGGACAGTCGGACAGCTGGGACAGACGGGCGTCTAGGACAGTCGGACGTCTGGGACAGTCGGACAGCTGGGACAGTCGGGCGTCTGGGACAGACGGACGCTGGGACAGACGGGCGTCTAGGACAGTCGGACGTCTGGGACAGTCGGACAGCTGGGACAGACGGGCGTCTGGGACAGTCGGGCGTCTGGGACAGTCGGACAGCTGGGACAGACGGGCGTCTAGGACAGTCGGACGTCTGGGACAGTCGGACAGCTGGGACAGACGGGCGTCTGGGACAGTCGGGCGTCTGGGACAGACGGACGCTGGCGTTTCGCCCTTTCAACCGTCTGGATGCGTTTGTGAGAGAAACCTGCTGACTCGTCGTCCGCTCAGGAAACTCAGCTGATTGGTCGAGGCCTCACGCTGGCCAGTCACACTTTCTCTTCTCTTCACGGTTGCAACTTCTTACCTTTGCCAACAAAAGTTGGGCAACTAAAGAAGTTTGCTGTGAAGGTTCCGTTTTCCTTGATTTACTTATTGGTTTGTATAGATTTGAACAACTTTTCGCAAAAACTATTCAGCCGAGTTCCACGAAATCTTCAGCGATGATTTGTCCTCAAGGACCGACCCCGTCGATTCAGGGACGTTAACGACTAAACGTTTCAAAATAAATCCCTAAAAACAGTGAAAAACTGTCCCATACAAAGCGGATGAGAGAGGCACCTCATGGAGGAGATCAAAGGAGATCAGCGTCTGTTGCCATGGAGACGCAGCAACAACAGCGACATTTCACTGCGTTTGGGTCTTTTGTTTAAGGAAACTATGAAAATTGAACATCCCAGCCAAAGCAGAGATTATTATATTACATATATATATATGTGCTGCAACTTTTACACTTTATTTTGTTTTAACCTTTATTATTAATGTGACAACGTTTGTGTTGTGACTTTTACACTCCAGTTGGAAAGCTGTTGATCCTCAGAGTTATTCGCTTCTCGCTTTGGTGAGAATTTCTCATTCCGTTTTCACGTAATCAAAAGCGACAAAAACCAAGTATGAGACTGAACTAAAATGTCTGAACCTTTTCCACTTTATTGACTCGTCTCACACTCATCACTCTGACGTTCACATTTTAATAAACTTTTACCTCTTAAAAACCAGGACGAGCGCACAAATATGGACGAACGAAGTGACGTCACTCGTTTTGCGAAATAAACACATTCCTGTCATTTTTATTAGCGAAGAAAAGTAAAACAGTTGAAGAGACGGTTTCACATGTTGTGGATTTATGCGAATAAAAAAAAACATTTAAATAAAAAAATTGAAGCAAAAACAAGAACTAGTGTTTCAGTGTTAGTGACGTCCGTCTGCGTGTCGTTACCGAGTCGTCCTGCAGGGGGCGTGTAGCTGGATTTCATTAAAAGTGCTCAAATAGTTCAAACAGTAGAACCGAGGTTCACTAGACCCACAGCAGGCGGTGAGTAAAGCGTTTCCAGGGTTTAGAGCTTCATCGTGCTAAAAACACAAAAACAGACAAGAAGAGGAAAAGCTGTGGTCCGGGGCCTCGGACAGGGACAGGAAATGAAATGTTTACCTTTCACACCGGCAATAAAGCACAAATATTCATCACTTTTAAACTTTCCAACATTTGTCAACATTTTCTAAATTAAAGCTGAAGGTCGAAGTTTGTCGAGATTATTTAGAAATGTCAAAAAAACTAAATGATTTTTAATTTAAAAACTCTTCTGATATCCGCCGTCGGGACGACGCACAGAAAGATTCAATGTTTTACGCAAAACAGAAAAATTTAAATTTCAAGATTCAAGTTGAATTTATGAAAATGAAAACTTTGAGAATTTACTTCCTATGTTGAGTTTGAGATCAACAACTGAACATTTAATGGAATTTTTTACATTAAAAAAAAAGTGAAGAATCAAGTAGAAGTTATTAAAATACACTGACAACGTAGTAAAGGAACAAAACGTGAAATATTCAGGTTGATGTGATCCAAAGACCCAAAACAAGGAGGATTAATCCAACATGGAAAAACTTTAAAGGAAGGTGGATTTCTAAACACAATTATAATAACATCTAACAAAGGCTCATTTGAAAAACAATCTTATGAACAATGTGAATATAAGACAAATATCACAAACATTTTACAGGAAGTTAAAGTAGAATTTAGAGGGATTAAAAAAAAGAAGTTTGGATTTGGACCACCGGGATTATTAATTTAAAAAGTTTGGAAAAAAATAGATTTGACTTGTTTTCATTATAGAACCTTTGAGATTCAAATCAAAATAGAAAATATTGTTTTAAGATAAAGTGAAAAGAGTTCAAATTAAAATCTGACAGTTGATCACATTGAACTTTTACTTTCGGTGCTGAATCAGTTAAAATATCTGCTCTTATAGTTTTAGTCCTCATGTGGCCCTGGAACTGTAACGCAGTGTGAGCGTCTCTAAAACAGTTCCTAATAGTACGTTATAAAGATTAAAAGAAGAAACGAACTCTGGATCCCTTTAAAAACAACAAAACCTCAAGTTCTCTAGAATTCACATTTTGGTGGACACCGAAGGAGGCGTCCACGTTGAGACATAAAAGACAGACAGTTTATCAACCAGCCTGAAGCCGCGGAGGGACGAGGACAAAGTGCAGCAGTAAAGTTTACTAATCCTCAGCGACTCCATCCCATAATAATCCTCACGCTGGTTTTCACTCTCATTTTAACAAACTAATCAAGGTGGAACAACCTGGTTCCAGGATTCGCTTCCTTCTGGGACATTTTGTGTTTTAGGGACAGTTTTGCTCCTGCTGCTGCAGTTTAACGCCACATTGTGAGTCTGAAGGGAGCAGAAGTAAAGATGTTAATGCTGAATAAAGTGAATGCTCCAGCGGTGAGGATGCTGCTCTGGATGTCTTGGTTTGAAGTTTAATGGGTTTGTGATTCACTTCCTGTTCCCGCCTCTGGTTTATTTATTGTTTGAATGGTTGTAACTCGTCAAGTGAAGTATTACCAAGTATTACCAAGGATTACCAAGGATTACCAAGTATTACCAAGGATTACCAAGGATTACCAAGGATTACCAAGTATTACGACGGCTTCGTTTTAAAGCCGGTCCATCGGGTTTCTTTCTGTGTGTTTATGGAACAAAAGGTTCTCAAGGTGTTTCAACTTCCAATGAGCGAGTGGTCCAAACGAGGGTTTAGCGTTGGTATGGTCACTCAGAACTGGTCTGGTCTCGTCGCTGCGAGACACGAGGACGCATCCTGAGACGGCGAGAGGAGAGACGAGACGGAGACGTTCAGCTGGCAAACATTCACACGGACGTATGAAGGAACAGTCACTGGCGGAGCCCTCAGACGTCAGCAGCCTGATGAAGCTCCGCCCCCATGGGGAGGCTCCCTGGTGAAGCTCCGCCCCCGGCGGAGGCTCCCTGGTGGACTCTGGTAGGAAACGACTCGGCTGCTGGAGAATCTCCACGTTACAATAGGTCCTCGTGTCGCAGGCAAAGCTGGAGGCTGCAGGCGTGAGCAGGTTGAGTTCTCTGGTGGGCGGAGCCTGAAACACAGCAGACATTATTTCACTGTCAGCATGTAAGGAACAAGTGGGAGGAGTCAGGGGCTGGAGGAGTCAGGGACTGGAGGAGTCAGGGACTGGAGGAGTCAGAGACTGGAGGAGTCAAGGACTGGAGGAGTCAGGGGCTGGAGGAGTCAAGGACTGGAGGAGTCAGGGGCTGGAGGAGTCAGGGACTGGAGGAGTCAGAGACTGGAGGAGTCAGGGACTGGAGGAGTCAGAGACTGGAGGAGTCAAGGACTGGAGGAGTCAGGGGCTGGAGGAGTCAAGGACTGGAGGAGTCAGGGGCTGGAGGAGTCAGGGGCTGGAGGAGTCAAGGACTGGAGGAGTCAGGGGCTGGAGGAGTCAGGGACTGGAGGAGTCAGGGACTGGAGGAGTCAAGGACTGGAGGAGTCAAGGACTGGAGGAGTCAGGGACTGGAGGAGTCAGGGGCTGGAGGAGTCAGGGGCTGGAGGAGTCAAGGACTGGAGGAGTCAGGGGCTGGAGGAGTCAGGGGCTGGAGGAGTCAGGGGCTGGAGGAGTCAAGGACTGGAGGAGTCAGAGACTGGAGGAGTCAGGGGCTGGAGGAGTCAAGGACTGGAGGAGTCAGAGACTGGAGGAGTCAGGGACTGGAGGAGTCAGAGACTGGAGGAGTCAAGGACTGGAGGAGTCAGGTGAGGTCATGTGAGGAGGCCTGGACGTCCCGAGGTCGTCCCACTGGTCACATGACGACCGGACGCCGCTGAGGGAGTCGGTCGGGGGAAGAGTCCGAGTCCACAGGCCTGTCAGGGAGAGAGAAGGCACGCCCTCTAGAGGTGGGAGGGAGAAGCTCTGCGTCTCGGGACAGAGAGATGAGCCATCTACTGTCTCGTGTTCACAAGTTCAGATTCAGGACCTGATAAAACGACAAACTTTGAATTTGGGCCTCTGAAAGCTTGACTTTATGAAAATTGCTTCCAAGGTGGGACTTTTTGAAAACACTCAGACGCTGCTCCTGGTCACCATAGTAACTACTTCCTCTGCACATGCTCAGTAGAGCCAATCAGAACAACGTTTCCTCCGTGGCGTCATGACTCCCAGTCCAGATTCTCCTGGACTTGGTACTTTTATTTTGACACCAAGTGACTGTCAAAATAAAACCACCAAGTTGGATTGTTATTACGGCGAGGAAACATTCTTCTGATCGTCTCTACTGAGCATGTGCAGAAGACCTGTTTATGACCCCGGTGCTCGGCGGAGCAGATCATTATTTGGCTGTGGAGGAATCGTCGTGCCGCTGAGCGCCTCGGTTCAGGAAGTCACATCTGATCTCCTCAGAGTCGTCACGGCTCCGTCCTGCCGAGGAGCAGTGTGGAAACCTCAGCGGCGGCCCCTGACTCGCCCTCGGAGCAAGGCGTCAGTGTCAGTTTCCTAACAAGAGTGGAGTCTGTGCTGAGCAACGCTCCGCCTGTCACACCTTCTGAAAACCACAACAAGCTGATGAAGTGAAGCTCGTTCAGGAAATGATCGGCTCTGTGGTGTTTGGTGGTGAAATCCTCCAGTTTCAAGGGGTTTTGGTTTGATCTCTTTTCTTGTTTGTCCTTCCAGAGCAGCAGGCAGAGCTTCCAGCCATCCAGTTGGTTCTGCTGCTTCAAACTGAGCAGCTGGACAGGGTTCTCCACACTACGGAGAACCCGTTGATGTTTTTAGGTGCTTGGCTGGTCATGTGACTTCGGCTTCATTTTCACCACAAAGTTGTCGAGTGAAAACAAAAGTTTCCTGCGTCGAAGCAAAACTTTACTGAAACGAGGAAACGACGCATTTACACTTCAAGCGTCAACGAGTTCTTTATATTTAGAGGCTATTTTATCAAAATACTCCAGCAAATACCACTTGGGACCACTAGATGTCACTGTATGAGGATAAATGTTGCTATGGTACTGGCTATACTCCAGCAATACTATTAAGATAAACCCCCCAGAATTACCCTGCAGGAAACAGCTTGTGATTCGGAGGTACAACTACACTTGTATACTTTATTATATCGTACAGTAAACCAATACTGTCCATGAACCCTTTGTTTTTCTTTGATTATTTTAAAGAGTTCATGCGAGACGTTTGGTCGTAACGGGGGAAACAAAATCCCTTCAATGGAAACTCAGCAGGACATTCTGATCTGTTGTTTACCTTCTTCAAGCGTCGGCTGGATGGCGAGCGACTCCGGAGTGCAGCGACTCTACGTAGGCCAAGGCGCTCTGCATGGAGGTCAGGCAGTAGCCTTCCTCTCCGATCAGGTACCTGAAACACACAACAGCGTCAATCCTGCACTTCTTTGGCTTTCCAGTGGCTCCGCTGACGTGGAAACAGACACTGCGAAGGTTCCACTCTGCCGTCTGCAGAGAGCAGCGGGCAGAGAGCAGAGAGCAGAGAGCAGAGGGCAGAGGGCAGCGGGCAGCGGGCAGAGGGCAGAGGGCAGAGGGCAGAGGGCAGCGAGCAGCGAGCAGCGGGCAGAGGGCAGAGGGCAGAGGGCAGAGGACAGAGGGCAGAGGGCAGAGGGCAGAGGGCAGAGGGCAGAGGGCAGAGGGCAGAGGGCAGAGGGCAGAGAGCAGAGAGCAGAGAGCAGTGGGCAGAGAGCAGAGAGCAGAGAGCAGAGAGCAGAGAGCAGTGGGCAGAGAGCAGAGAGCAGAGAGCAGAGAGCAGAGAGCAGTGGGCAGAGAGCAGAGAGCAGAGAGCAGTGGGCAGAGAGCAGAGAGCAGTGGGCAGAGAGCAGAGAGCAGAGAGCAGAGAGCAGAGAGCAGAGAGCAGAGAGCAGTGGCTGCAGGAGGAAAGCAGGTGACAAGGTGCTTCAGGCTCGGCTGCCATGAAGCTTCTGCTCAGAAAAAGAATCAATCCTGCGCTATGGAAATGATATTTTAAGACATTTAGTTCTGAGAACGTCGCTTCACTCTGAATTTATGTTTGTATAAAAATGTAGTTGTTTTTTTTTTTTTTAAAGGACATAACCTTAAAATATTCGATTGTAAAGTAATCCTTCCTGATTAAAGTGACTTAATACACATCAATTGAAATATTTCTATTTTGTCTAGAATTCTAGCCCTCGTGATATCAGAATAATATAATATCCTTCTTTTACCAGAAAACATAATTATCAAAATTTTAGTTTGAGTTTAGATGATTTATTAAAAGTGACTAATAAAACGATTCATAGTAAAAATGTATTTTATAAAAGTCCCGTACTGATTCACAAAAACCATGTTCTATATGCTCATAGTGACACTTTGTAAGAGGGCTGGTAAATATTATATATATATATATAAATATATATTATATTGTAGTGAAAAACAAACCATACATTTAAATATGAACCAGTGAATCATCATTGGATTTCATGCCCCCGTCAGTAAAGACAGCTGACAGCATCTGGACTTTCACCAAGACGATAAAACGGCTCAGCTGAACGTGACAAAGTACAACATTTTGTTCTATTGTGGGTTTAAAGAAGTGAACAGCTGAAGAACCGTTCTGTGATAAGAGAACCGAGAACCTCAGGAAGCTGCTGGTGGTCCACCACTGGACTGCTGAGCCCACATTGCTCACCGTCGCTTAGTTAAACATCTGGACTTTAAAGCTCCTGAGCCACTGTGTTTGGAGGACAGAAACCCAGCTGATCCCAGCTGATCCTAACTGATCCCAACTGATCCCAACTGATCCCAGCTGATCCTAACTGATCCCAGCTGATCCCAACTGATCCCAGCTGATCCTAACTGATCCCAGCTGATCCCAGCTGATCCCAGCTGATCCTAACTGATCCCAGCTGATCCCAACTGATCCTAACTGATCCCAGCTGATCCTAACTGATCCCAGCTGATCCTAACTGATCCTAACTGATCCCAGCTGATCCCAGCTGATCCCAGCTGATCCCAACTGATCCTAACTGATCCCAGCTGATCCTAACTGATCCCAGCTGATCCCAGCTGATCCCAGTCGCCAGATGAAAAACATCCCAGTTAAAGGGTTGAAAGCATCAGAAGGATGGAAGACGAGCTGACGGAGGCGACTCACCCCTCGTGGATGAACTCCTCCAGAGCAGCACATTCAGACACCAGCTGAGGACACCGGCAGCGCAGGGCGACGAAGGACAGGATGGGCAGCAGGTCGTCTGCGCCGCTGTGGGACGCCCAGGAACATGAATACACAGCGCAGACAGGGAATTCAACCGTCCACCATCAAACAGTTTCAGAGAACCGACGGTCAGTACAAGACAAACAACGTCAGACTGAGCAGGAAAAGAAAAAGCGTGTTAGAGTGTTATTAATCCTAATTTAAGAGTTCTACAATTAGCAGGACGGTAGAACAGTAGAACATCATCAGGTGTGTGTGTGTGTGTGTGGGGGGGGGGGGGGGGGGTCACCAGGGGGGCTGAGTGGAAACTCAATGGCCTCCTGGCGGGATGCGTGCCGCCGGAGGGTGAGACAACACTGAGACTGGCTGGAAGGACAAATTGCAGGCTGGGAGACGATGACGGTCTGATAGCGTCCCCCCTGTGCTCACAGTGACCCTTAATTTAGGGCGACTCACACGCCGCCGCCGCCGCCGCCGCCTCACGTGAGAAGGCGGTTCTGGCCTGGCCCTCGCTAACCCTCCTCCAGCAGGTGGAGGACGGTGTGGCCGGCCTGCTGAGCTCTACTCCCCAGAGTTCACTGCTGGAAACACGCCGTCCGTCCGTCCGTCTGTCCCACCAAGCCTCTACATTCCTGAGACACAAAGGACTGCAGCCGCCGGAACAAACTCGTTTCAGCGAGGAGATTAGGCTCGGTGGAGGAGGATGGAGGGAACGCTTCATAATTAACAGGAAATGGAGGAGTGAGCGGGCGGCACAATGGAGCAGAGGGAAGAAAAGCAGAGCAGACAAAAGGGGAGAACAAATGAGCTCCCGGGAGGTGGAGGACAAAGAGATTGTGTGTGACGAAGAAGAAGAAGAAGAAGAAGAGGGCAACGAGTACGAGGGCAGTTTGTCCATGTGGACAGCAGGACGGCTGCAGCCTGAAGACGAACCGTCCAGGAGTCAATCTACTCCACCATCTCTCCATCAGACGTCTGTCCTCAGAGGGCAAAGGTCAAACAGCCTCAACTTCTAAACCTGAATATGTGAAGACGCTTCCCGTCCCGGCTGTTTGGGACACGGAGGGACATTTTCTAGTTGCTCTGGAGTTTTACACATTTAACCCTTTCAAGCTAAATCACATCCTTGTTACATTTTCATTTCAGGAGACTTTTGCATTTATGCAGCAACATTTTGTAAATGATGTCCACACACACACACACACACACACACACACACACACACACACACACACACACACACACACACACACACACACACACACACACACACACACACACACACACACACACACACACACACACACACACACACACACACACACACACACACACACACACACACACACACACACACAACAATGAGCTCTAAACATTAACAACACCAAGTTGGATTGTTATTATGGTGACTGTCAAAATAAAACCACCAAGTCCAGGTGAATATGGAGTCATGACATCACAGAGGAAACTTTGTTCCGATTGGCTCTACTGAGCATGTGCAGGACTACGAGTTACTATGACCGTGGTGACCAATCACAGTGTTTCCAAGAAAGAGCATTTTCAAAAAGTTCCACATCGGGAGCCGTTTGATAAACCGACAGTGAGTCAGTGTGACGCCCACACTGCAAACTGCATTTAGACGCGCTAAGAATAACGTCAATAAATGAATAATAATCAATCAATAATAATCAATGAGTAGAGCCTGAAGGGCCCCGCTGAGCCGGAGCTGGAGGAGCTGGAGGAGCTGGAGGAGCTGGAGGAGCTGATGAGACGTGACGGAGCAGGAGACTGAAGGGAAACAGTAACAGTCCTCTTCCTCCTCTTTGTCAGCACCGGGGAAATAAGGAAGATCTTTTATTTTGGAGGACTAATGAGGTGAAGAATGAAGGGATGAACACACGTCTTATTATTCAGGGGGTTTTGGAGAGAAGGACTGGACTCAGTCGCCTGTTCCAGGTTTCCATGACAACGTTTCACCTGACGACACCTGGTCCTTACAGAAAAGGGTTTGGTTTCCACGGCAGCAGCAGCAGACACACTGACAACCATGTAGTTAGTCTGCCGGGCCGCCAGGGGGCGCTTTTTTGGGGGGGGGGGGACAGTAACAGGCTCCGCCTCCAGCAGTCTCTGCAGGAGGGAATAGCGTTCCACCTTGGGAGGCGAGATAAAAACTTCCTGACGCAGTGGAACAGTGGTATTTACAGCTGCTCCAGCAACTCCAGCAGCTCCAGCAGCTCCAGCAGCTCCAGCAGGTTCCATTAGCAGGGCTCCACGTTGGGATCGCAGTCATTTCCAGTCGTGATGGTTTAGTTTTGTTCAAATCTACTCACTTTCATCAAGTATTCTCTGTACCACGACAAAGACGAAGGCGTAACGATACTATTTTACTTAAACGTGTTCCAACACCGCTGCTTTATCACATTCTGTAAACCAGATTACTGCAGTGACTCACATGGCAGCGGTTTTGGGGGCGGAGTCAGCCTCGTTGAGCGCCCTGTAGTCCTCAGCACAGACGCAGATGTGACGTAGCGTCCGGACTGTGGAAACAAGAGGAAGTGAACCCTGGTGCTTCCACTGGGGTTACTGTCAGGAGAAGAGCTGCAGTGGAATCAGACTTTGTTCCATTGTTTTAGGGAAACTAGAACAGAACTGTTCAAATCCTGTAAAGAGACGTGGTATTTTAGTCGGTAATATTGACGTATTATAGTTTACAGGATCCTTCATTTGAAGTACTTTGAATAAACAGGATGTGTGTGATCTAAAGTATCAGCCCTGTGAATGACCCACACTTCACCACAATACGGGAGGTATGGGAGTATCAAGGTACAGTATGAAGTACTGAGTATTTTCATCACAGTATAGTTTCTCTTTATTTAAAATTGAGAGGCTTTTGGAGATTTTTGTTTCTATGTGTGTGCCGTTGGGTTTCCATGATAATTTACTCAATTATAACATCGAACATAAAAAAACCAAAGCAGAGTTTGGTAGAGTGTCATATGAGCAGGAGGATGTGGCGGCGGCGGCGGCGGCGTTGAATCACCGATACACTCCAGCTTCCTCTGCGGACAGCCGTCCTGCACCAGCTGCCTCAGCTCCTGCACCGCCGACTGGTAGGGGTAGGAACCCTGCTGCAGCACGCCGCCGTCCCGGGGGAAGAGTTTGGAGGGAACGCCGACGTCTTGGGGCGAAGCGTGGTGGTAGAGCGCCACGCTGGCCTGGAAGGCCTCCTCCCGCTCGCGGTGGACCTTCCTGAAGACAAACCCCAGAGGCTGGAGAGTCACCACACCGCCGTCTGCATGCGAGCTCCGCCCAGATATTCTGGCTCCATGGGCTCGGCGACACAAAAGGTTCCAGTGAAAACGCTTCAGTTCTACGTTTTGGTTTGGGAAAAGATTCACGTTTACACAGCAACATTTTAAAACGGTGTCTGCTTCCATGGAAATGCTGGAAATGATGGAGTGAGCATGTAGGGCCACTAGAGGGTGCTGTTGGTTGTGTTTTCAGTAAAACAACACGCGCAGCCGCGACCAATACAAAATCCTCATTAATAGAAGACGGATCGTGTGGAGTCCAGAGCCTTCGGCCGCTCGGCCTCCAGCGCCGCTCGGCCTCCAGCGCCGCTCGGCCTCCAGCGCCGCTCGGCCTCCAGCGCCGCTCGGCCTCCAGCGCCGCTCGGCCTCCAGCGCCGCTCGGCCTCCAGCGCCGCTCGGCCTCCAGCGCCGCTCGGCCTCCAGCGCCAGAACTCACTTCCACCAAACATCCCCCGCGTCTAATGACTGGACACTTTTTAATCCCATCGGAGTTTCAGTGGCTCTGAGCGCCGGAGCATTTTCACTTGAACGCGTTGCCGCGACAACGAATGAAAACAAACGCAGTGAAAACTCTCCAATCACGAGGCTCGACGTGAATAAATATTTAGCAGCAGACTTCAAGTCGCGGCCAGAAAAGCTGATGTTTCCGTCACGTTGTGAGTGAAGGAATCCTGAGTTACGGGCAGAGCGGCTGTGTGTGTGTGTGTGTGTGTGTGTGTGTGTGTGTGTGTGTGTGTGTGTGTGTGTGTGTGTGTGTTTACACAGATCACCGTTTCACTGCTCTGACTCAGATCATCATTCCAAACATGACGATGAAGTCACGCCTCTTTTCACCGCAACTCTACATCCAGATTAAAGGAATTTTCATTTCAGACGGCGGAGGCTCATTTCTAACTGGATGGTTTAACAATACGAGGCAGTTATCTAGTTTAAAGGTGATTGTTTGTTTTCCTTTTTTTAATTTAAAACATTTAAGATGAAAAAAAAAAAGCTTGAAATACCATTTGGAACATAGAAATCTGAAGTATTTTAGTTGATGCGCCATAAAGACTGGAGCAAACTGAACCAGAGGATTCAGACAGATTCAGAGCTGTGCTGCCACATGCTGGTCAAAGAGAGAATTACACCTAAAGGCTGTGTCCAACAAAACCTTCAATCAGAAACATCAGCCTGATTAAAATAAGCAGAAATCAAAGTGTGGATCTGCACACACATCCAAAACTTTACAAACAAAAGCTGCACAGAGTGTGACAAGTTAGGATAAGAAGGTTTTTTTATGCTTTGGAAAACGTGTGTGTGCAGCTCGTCATATGAACTTGGGAATTAGAACCCATTGACACGACAAAACACTGAGAACCACACGCAGCAGAGAACCACGGGCTCTAAACATTAACTATGGGAGAATGAATGGATTGTTATTACGGTGACCGTCAAAATAAAACTACCAAGGTTGATTCTTATTATGGTGTGAAAATAAAAGCACCAAGTCCAGGAGAATCTGGACTGGGAGTCATGGCGCCATGGAGGAAACGGTTCTGCTTGGCTCTACTGAGCATGTGCAGAGGAAGCAGTCACTACCAACGTGGTGAGCAGGAGCAGGAGCAGCAGCAGCATTTCATCAGCTGCTGCTGACGGCTGCTGGCAGAAGGCACCAGTTAACAGGGGCACCAGTGAAACCGAAACACCGGACAGTGAAGCACCATCTTAACAATCTACATTTTGTAATATTATTAATAAATACATAAATATATATATATACTATTTATTATTTGAGCTGATATCCAATGCACGTTCGCTCCGCATCATATCGGGGTGATTAGTTTTACATGACATGGAAAAGCTCCGCCCCCGCCGCGGTCAAACTAGATTGTAATGGAAAATGACGCAGGCTGAGGCGAGGAGAGGAGAGTAGAGACGAGTAGAGGAGAGTAGAGACGAGTAGAGACGAGTAGAGGAGAGTAGAGACGAGTAGAGGAGAGTAGAGACGAGTAGAGGAGAGTAGAGACGAGTAGAGGAGAGTAGAGACGAGGAGAGACGAGTAGAGGAGAGTAGAGACGAGTAGAGGAGAGTAGAGACGAGTAGAGGAGAGTAGAGACGAGGAGAGGAGAGTAGAGACGAGGAGAGGAGAGTAGAGACGAGTAGAGGAGAGTAGAGACGAGTAGAGGAGAGTAGAGACGAGGAGAGGAGAGTAGAGACGAGGAGACGAGTAGAGGAGAGTAGAGACGAGTAGAGGAGAGTAGAGACGAGGAGACGAGGAGAGGAGAGTAGAGATGAGGAGAGACGAGTAGAGGAGAGTAGAGACGAGGAGACGAGTAGAGGAGAGTAGAGACGAGTAGAGGAGAGTAGAGACGAGGAGACGAGGAGAGGAGAGTAGAGACGAGGAGAGGAGATGAGTAGAGGAGAGTAGAGACGAGGAGAGGAGAGTAGAGACGAGGAGAGGAGAGTAGAGACGAGGAGAGGAGAGTAGAGACGAGGAGAGGAGAGTAGAGACGAGTAGAGACGAGGAGAGGAGAGTAGAGATGAGGAGAGGAGAGTAGAGACGAGGAGAGGAGAGTAGAGACGAGGAGAGGAGAGTAGAGACGAGTAGAGACGAGTAGAGGAGAGTAGAGACGAGGAGAGTAGAGACGAGTAGAGGAGAGTAGAGACGAGGAGAGACGAGTAGAGGAGAGTAGAGACGAGTAGAGGAGAGTAGAGACGAGGAGAGGAGAGTAGAGACGAGTAGAGGAGAGTAGAGACGAGTAGGAGAGTAGAGACGAGGAGAGGAGAGTAGAGACGAGTAGAGGAGAGTAGAGATGAGTAGAGGAGAGTAGAGACGAGGAGAGGAGAGTAGAGACGAGGAGAGGAGATGAGTAGAGGAGAGTAGAGACGAGTAGAGGAGAGTAGAGACGAGGAGAGGAGAGTAGAGACGAGGAGAGGAGAGTAGAGACGAGGAGAGGAGAGTAGAGACGAGTAGAGGAGAGTAGAGACGAGTAGAGACGAGTAGAGGAGAGTAGAGACGAGGAGAGTAGAGACGAGTAGAGGAGAGTAGAGACGAGTAGAGGAGAGTAGAGACGAGGAGAGGAGAGTAGAGACGAGTAGAGGAGAGTAGAGACGAGTAGAGGAGAGTAGAGATGAGTAGAGGAGAGTAGAGACGAGGAGAGACGAGTAGAGGAGAGTAGAGACGAGTAGAGGAGAGTAGAGACGAGGAGAGGAGAGTAGAGACGAGTAGAGGAGAGTAGAGACGAGTAGAGGAGAGTAGAGACGAGGAGAGGAGAGTAGAGACGAGGAGAGGAGATGAGTAGAGGAGAGTAGAGACGAGTAGAGGAGAGTAGAGACGAGTAGAGGAGAGTAGAGACGAGTAGAGACGAGTAGAGGAGAGTAGAGACGAGTAGAGGAGAGTAGAGACGAGGAGAGGAGAGTAGAGACGAGGAGAGGAGAGTAGAGACGAGTAGAGGAGAGTAGAGACGAGTAGAGACGAGTAGAGGAGAGTAGAGACGAGGAGAGTAGAGACGAGTAGAGGAGAGTAGAGACGAGGAGAGGAGAGTAGAGACGAGTAGAGGAGAGTAGAGACGAGTAGAGGAGAGTAGAGACGAGTAGAGGAGAGTAGAGACGAGTAGAGGAGAGTAGAGACGAGGAGAGGAGAGTAGAGACGAGTAGAGGAGAGTAGAGACGAGGAGAGGAGAGTAGAGACGAGGAGAGGAGATGAGTAGAGGAGAGTAGAGACGAGTAGAGGAGAGTAGAGACGAGGAGAGGAGAGTAGAGACGAGGAGAGGAGAGTAGAGACGAGTAGAGGAGAGTAGAGACGAGTAGAGGAGAGGAGAGACGAGGAGAGACGAGGAGAGACGAGGAGAGACGAGGAGAGGAGAGTAGAGACGAGTAGAGGAGAGTAGAGGAGAGTAGAGACGAGTAGAGACGAGGAGAGGAGAGTAGAGGAGAGTAGAGACGAGGAGAGGAGAGTAGAGACGAGTAGAGGAGAGTAGAGGAGAGTAGAGACGAGTAGGGGAGAGTAGAGACGAGGAGAGGAGAGTAGAGGAGAGTAGAGACGAGTGGAGATGAGTAGAGGAGAGTAGAGGAGAGTAGAGACGAGTAGAGGAGAGTAGAGACGAGTGGAGATGAGTAGAGGAGAGTAGAGACGAGTAGAGGAGAGTAGAGACGAGGAGAGACGAGTAGAGGAGAGTAGAGACGAGTAGAGGAGAGTAGAGACGAGGAGAGGAGAGTAGAGACGAGTAGAGGAGAGTAGAGACGAGTAGAGGAGAGTAGAGACGAGGAGAGGAGAGTAGAGACGAGGAGAGGAGATGAGTAGAGGAGAGTAGAGACGAGTAGAGGAGAGTAGAGACGAGGAGAGACGAGTAGAGGAGAGTAGAGACGAGTAGAGGAGAGTAGAGACGAGTAGAGGAGAGGAGAGGAGAGTAGAGACGAGTAGAGGAGAGTAGAGACGAGGAGAGGAGAGTAGAGACGAGGAGAGGAGAGGAGAGACGAGGAGAGGAGATGAGTAGAGGAGAGTAGAGACGAGTAGAGGAGAGTAGAGACGAGTAGAGGAGAGTAGAGACGAGGAGAGGAGAGTAGAGACGAGGAGAGGAGATGAGTAGAGGAGAGTAGAGACGAGTAGAGGAGAGTAGAGACGAGGAGAGGAGAGTAGAGACGAGGAGAGGAGAGTAGAGACGAGGAGAGGAGAGTAGAGACGAGTAGAGGAGAGTAGAGACGAGTAGAGGAGAGTAGAGACGAGTAGAGACGAGTAGAGGAGAGTAGAGACGAGGAGAGGAGAGTAGAGACGAGGAGAGTAGAGACGAGTAGAGGAGAGTAGAGACGAGGAGAGGAGAGTAGAGACGAGTAGAGGAGAGTAGAGACGAGTAGAGGAGAGTAGAGATGAGTAGAGGAGAGTAGAGACGAGGAGAGACGAGTAGAGGAGAGTAGAGATGAGTAGAGGAGAGTAGAGACGAGTAGAGGAGAGTAGAGACGAGTAGAGGAGAGTAGAGACGAGGAGAGGAGAGTAGAGACGAGGAGAGGAGATGAGTAGAGGAGAGTAGAGACGAGTAGAGGAGAGTAGAGACGAGGAGAGGAGAGTAGAGACGAGGAGAGGAGAGTAGAGACGAGGAGAGGAGAGTAGAGACGAGTAGAGGAGAGTAGAGACGAGTAGAGGAGAGGAGAGACGAGGAGAGACGAGGAGAGACGAGGAGAGACGAGGAGAGGAGAGTAGAGACGAGTAGAGGAGAGTAGAGGAGAGTAGAGACGAGTAGAGACGAGGAGAGGAGAGTAGAGGAGAGTAGAGACGAGGAGAGGAGAGTAGAGACGAGTAGAGGAGAGTAGAGGAGAGTAGAGACGAGTAGGGGAGAGTAGAGACGAGGAGAGGAGAGTAGAGGAGAGTAGAGACGAGTGGAGATGAGTAGAGGAGAGTAGAGGAGAGTAGAGACGAGTAGAGGAGAGTAGAGACGAGTGGAGATGAGTAGAGGAGAGTAGAGACGAGTAGAGGAGAGTAGAGACGAGGAGAGACGAGTAGAGGAGAGTAGAGACGAGTAGAGGAGAGTAGAGACGAGGAGAGGAGAGTAGAGACGAGTAGAGGAGAGTAGAGACGAGTAGAGGAGAGTAGAGACGAGGAGAGGAGAGTAGAGACGAGGAGAGGAGATGAGTAGAGGAGAGTAGAGACGAGTAGAGGAGAGTAGAGACGAGGAGAGACGAGTAGAGGAGAGTAGAGACGAGTAGAGGAGAGTAGAGACGAGTAGAGGAGAGGAGAGGAGAGTAGAGACGAGTAGAGGAGAGTAGAGACGAGGAGAGGAGAGTAGAGACGAGGAGAGGAGAGTAGAGACGAGGAGAGGAGATGAGTAGAGGAGAGTAGAGACGAGTAGAGGAGAGTAGAGACGAGTAGAGGAGAGTAGAGACGAGTAGAGACGAGTAGAGGAGAGTAGAGACGAGTAGAGGAGAGTAGAGACGAGGAGAGGAGAGTAGAGACGAGGAGAGGAGAGTAGAGACGAGTAGAGGAGAGTAGAGACGAGTAGAGACGAGTAGAGGAGAGTAGAGACGAGGAGAGTAGAGACGAGTAGAGGAGAGTAGAGACGAGTAGAGGAGAGTAGAGACGAGTAGAGGAGAGTAGAGACGAGGAGAGACGAGTAGAGGAGAGTAGAGACGAGTAGAGGAGAGTAGAGACGAGGAGAGGAGAGTAGAGACGAGGAGAGGAGAGTAGAGACGAGGAGAGGAGAGTAGAGACGAGGAGAGGAGATGAGTAGAGGAGAGTAGAGACGAGGAGAGGAGAGTAGAGACGAGGAGAGGAGAGTAGAGACGAGGAGAGGAGAGTAGAGACGAGGAGAGGAGAGTAGAGACGAGTAGAGACGAGTAGAGGAGAGTAGAGACGAGTAGAGGAGAGTAGAGACGAGGAGAGACGAGGAGAGGAGAGTAGAGACGAGTAGAGGAGAGTAGAGGAGAGTAGAGACGAGTAGAGACGAGGAGAGGAGAGTAGAGGAGAGTAGAGACGAGGAGAGGAGAGTAGAGACGAGTAGAGGAGAGTAGAGGAGAGTAGAGACGAGTAGGGGAGAGTAGAGACGAGGAGAGGAGAGTAGAGGAGAGTAGAGACGAGGAGAGGAGAGTAGAGGAGAGTAGAGACGAGTGGAGATGAGTAGAGGAGAGTAGAGGAGAGTAGAGGAGAGTAGAGGAGAGTAGAGACGAGTAGAGGAGAGTAGAGACGAGTGGAGATGAGTAGAGGAGAGTAGAGACGAGTAGAGGAGAGTAGAGGAGAGTAGAGGAGAGTAGAGACGAGTAGAGGAGAGTAGAGACGAGTAGAGGAGAGTAGAGGAGAGTAGAGACGAGTAGAGACGAGGAGAGGAGAGTAGAGACGAGTAGAGGAGAGTAGAGGAGAGTAGAGACGAGTAGAGGAGAGTAGAGACGAGTGGAGACGAGTAGAGGAGAGTAGAGACGAGTAGAGGAGAGTAGAGACGAGTAGAGACGAGGAGAGGAGAGTAGAGACGAGTAGAGGAGAGTAGAGGAGAGTAGAGACGAGTAGAGGAGAGTAGAGACGAGTAGAGACGAGGAGAGGAGAGTAGAGACGAGTAGAGGAGAGTAGAGACGAGTGGAGATGAGTAGAGGAGAGTAGAGGAGAGTAGAGACGAGTAGGGGAGAGTAGAGACGAGGAGAGGAGAGTAGAGGAGAGTAGAGACGAGTGGAGATGAGTAGAGGAGAGTAGAGACGAGTAGAGGAGAGACGAGTGGAGATGAGTAGAGGAGAGTAGAGACGAGTAGAGGAGAGTAGAGACGAGTAGAAACGAGGAGAGGAGAGTAGAGACGAGTAGAGGAGAGTAGAGACGAGGAGAGTAGGTACTGGTGGAAAGGTGCCAGACTGTGTGGTGCAGTACCTGAAGAGAGCCACCAGGGCGCTCCACAGAGGCGGGAAGAAGGCCTCCTCGATGCTGGCCAGACACACGTCCTTGTCAGACCGACCGTGTTCAGACACTCGAACGACAGCAGACAGAGCGACAGGAGCTGATCTGATCAAACACCCAAACTCAATGTTAACACACACACACACACACACACACACACACCACACACACACACACACACACACACACACACCACACACACACACCCACACACACACACACACACACCACACACACACACACACACACACACACCACACACACACCACACACACCACACACACACACACACACACACACACACACACACACACACACACACACACCACACACACACACACACCGATAGCAATGTGGACGTCTTTGACGATGGCCTTCAGCTGCTGCTTCAGCGTCTTCATCTCCTGGAAGTTTCCCTGCGGCTCCGCCGGCGCCTCGCACACCTCATCAGGATCTGAGGGGAGGCGGGTCAGGCGGCGCCCAGTCCAGCTGGGTCAGGAAGTTCTCCAGATCCTCAAACGAGTTGTCCCGGTCCACCATCCCCTGTGTGCGAGCCGCCTCCTCCTCCCGCCTCCTCCTCCTCCTCCTCCTCCACCACCACCCTCCTCCTCCTCCTCCTCCTCCTCCTCCTCCTCCTCCGCCTCCTCCTCCTCCTCCTCCTCCTCGGTGGCGAGCTCCTGGGAGTGAGACGGCGAGAGTGAGGAGGAGGAGCTGATGAAGCTGGGATGATTGGTGCTGCTGTCTGCAGTCAGCAGCTTCTTCGGAGTCTCTGTGGTCAGTGAGAAGAACAACACTCGTCTCTTCATCAGGTCAACCAACCGAGTCTCTCCTGACCACATTACGCCGGCTCATCTCCACCTTTTACTTTCTGCTCTTTGTCAACGGCATGTTCGTCTCCATGACAACAGGCTCTGGAAACCACACAGATAAACTGAGCCATCCGGTTTCTCCTGAATCTGTCAAGTGAGGGGCTTTTTTCAAATACTCAGCAAAAACTTTTAAGAAACTTTCTCTTTCGCGAGAAGATGTGTTGTTTTTCAGTGGTCACATCCAGAACTCTATTAACCCGAATGTCAAGGCTCTGCCGTGGAGCGCTGACGTTCAAGACTACAAGGAAATGAGAATCGATTTGAGAAGCTGTGGGCAACTTTCCTAAATCATCTTATTAACAGAGCAGACGCAGTACGCAGACGCGTACGCAGACGCCGTACGCAGACGCAGTACGCAGACGCAGTACGCAGACGCAGTACGCAGACGCAGTACGCAGACGCAGTACACAGACGCAGTACACAAGGAGTGGTTTAGCAGAAAGTGGCATCCTGCAGTCCTGCAGCGTCTGGAAGGTTTGTTTTTTCATTAACAATGGATTTTATCATGTAACACCCAGAATCCACATCCTTGTTGTTCCCAATTAATCTCGTCTGTATCCAAGGATTTTTCCTCTCTAAAGCAGAGTGTCCAGCTCTGGTCCTGGAGGACCCCGGTCCTGGAGGACCCCGGTCCTGCAGGTTCTAGTTCCTCCCTGCTTCAGCTTACCTGAATCTAATATGATGTCATCACCAAAGTTGTGAAAAAAATCCAATAACGAGCCCCTCATTACAGTCAGGCGTGTTGCAACTGGGAGGAGCTAAACCCTGGAGGACAGGGGTCCTGGAGGACAGGGGCTCTGGAGGTCCTGGAGGCCCTGGAGGGTTGGAGATCCCTGCTCTAGAAAACTGACAAATCCTTCAGGCCTTGAGAGCCTTCCCTCGTCTGTAAGTGGTCCTAATGTAGTGGCTGATGGGGATAGTCTCTCTCTCTCAGCTGTGAGTCTCACCGGGACGCGTCCGGCTGGGCGAGCTGCCGGGACCCTGCGGGACGCCGCCGCTGACGATGGGGTAGAGTCTGTTGTAAACGGAGTACTGATGCTTCCTGAGCAGCTTCACCAGCGGGTGGTCGGAGCGGCTGGAGGCAGCGAGGAAACGGCAGTCAGTCACAGCAGAGGGAAGAACTTCTCTCACAACCGAGGCTCAGTGTAGAGATTTAAAGAACAACAACAACAAATATGAGCTGAAACACATTGTGAGTGAAGAGTCCTGTTTCCTGAAGGTTCCTGATATCAGGACCACGGGTTCCTCTGCAGGTTCTACTGCAGACGTTCTCCACAGCAGCTTCTGATGAAGAGTACAAACCACCGCATGTCATCTGGGGGAGATTTTCCAGCTTTCAATCTGTGGCGGCCCCTCTCTGGGCCCAGTTGGGATGATTTTAATCAGATTATAAAAGAACATTTGTATAGTGGTGAGTTACCTGAGCAGGTAGGAGACCAAATCCGACACCAGCGATGCATCAGGATTATTCTTCATGTTTGCTTTCCACTGTTTGGGCCAATCCTGAAAATAATCCCATAAATGATTCCTGGGTTGTTAATCATCCAGCTCAGGTTCTCCTGAAGCCGCCAGCAGAGGGTCCACCTCTGGACGGCCTCTGGTTCTGGTGATCCTGCTGGTGTTTTCCTTCCTCCCGTCTCTTCACACTCACGTGATCCTGCTCGTATTCCAAGCACGTTGGTGTAAAGCAGCCGCTGCTCCTGCTCCTCCGCCGTCATCCCGCCCGACGCCACAAACCTCCTGGAACAAACCGCCCACCTTTCAGAACCACTCCTCTGAAGCGGGTCGGGAGGAGGACCGGGACTCCGTCACCTACCTGTTGGCCTCCTCCTGCAGCCGCAGCCGCCGCTCCTCCATCTTCCTCTGCAGCTGAAGTTCAAGTTAAGAAATGAGCCAAACCTCTGGCGTGCCGAGGATCAGGGGGGTTTAGCAGTACAGGCTGTATTCTGAGTACACGGATGGAAGACCTTCTGAATTTTACATCAACTGAAAAATTGGAAAAAGTGAAGTGAAGCAATATTTGGAGAAAAAAAGGCTGAAATGAAACAATTTCTAAAGATTAGATGATATAAAAACTAGAGAATAAAGAGGTAAAGAATAAAGAAAATGGTGAAAAATACAAATATCGGGCAAAATAATAAAATGAACAAATACACTGATCATTAAAAGACGTATAATAGAAAACTAAACCGAAAAAAACCTTCCATCGCTTCGAAAAACGAGAAATTATTCTGATTCTGAAAAACCCCAAAGATAAACACAAGATCCAGTGTCGCTCTGCCGGCTGCTCTGGATTCCCTCCACAGACTGCTGAGCGTCTGTTTCCCTCCGACCCTCAACATGAGAGGAAGAAACAGAAAGACTGGAGGGAGAGGGATACTGCATCCTGCCGGGGCTCCAGCGATCATCAGTTCTCCATCATCTGCCGCTGCAGAGAAAGAGTCTGTAGAGGGAAGAAACACATCAGGAAGGGAAGAAGGAGACATGGAGACAATCAGACTTCAACTAAACAAACACAGAATTCTGCAGGAATAATCCACAGTAAAGATTCTTATTAACAGGCTGAGGTGACATAATTCCACTTTAAAGAATAAAAGGGATTAATCAGTGATTGGGTGGGAAGAATGAGTTTTTTTTAGGTTTGTTTGGTGCGTTAAATTATATAAAGGTAGATTTTCTTTACTTTTTTTCTAAGTTATTAGTTTAATTGTAAAGCTTTTTTTTTTTACACAACTCTAGTTTGCAGTATATTACAAACACGTGGCGTTAAAAACTTTTTACCTTCACGAAATACTTGAGTTTAGTCCAATAATCCCGCAGCAGCTCAGACATTTCTCAATCCACTTAAATGAGAATAAATCCAGGATATAAAAAAAAAGATTTGGTGGGAGAGACGTGAGGCGCAAAAGTAAAAATAAAAAAAAATAAAAAGTTTTGTTCCTGGAAATTCGTGATAAAGTGAAGCAGCAGGAGCAACTTTTATCTTCAGCGTGTTTTCATCGTTAAATGAAACGTGACAGGAAAGATTCGGGTTTTTCTCCCAGCTGCTCTTTAAACCACGTGTCCGAGCGGGTTGCCAGATCCGACTGACGACGGGTTGCCAGGTCAGACCGAGAGAGAGA
>NC_137631.1:455556-548772 GCF_963383615.2 Lipophrys pholis | reverse complement strand
AGAGGAAAGTAAAGAGTTACCACGGTGGAGAGCAGCAGCAGAGGGCAGGAGGAGGAGATCTGCCTCCACATTCTGCCAACTTCTTCTGCAGGGCGATCGCAGTGTTCAGCAGCACTGAACAAACCCTGCAGAGCAAACACCTAGCATCAGGGGTGTGTGTGTGTGTGTGTGTGTGTGTGTGTGTGTGTGTGTGTGTAGGGACTCACTCTGAGCAGGTGTGTGTTGAGCCTCAGTGGCAGCAGAGCATCCAGAGGAGAAAGTTTCCTCTGAAACAAACATCAGCAGAGTGAAGTGGCCGCGGTTCCTCTGGGAGGTTCTGAGCTCCGAGCCTCACCTGGTGCCGGTTCAGGTGCTGGATCAGTTGATCGCAGTCCAGAGTCCTTCTCCCTCCTTCGGTCTTCACTCCAATGAGGACCAGAGCCGGCAGACACAGCAGCACCCTGACACACAGTGGGCGGAGTCACACCGAGTCCGGATGCCGTACAACCGTGGTGAAGCTACACCCTGCAGACCTGTTCCACGCCTGCAGGTGGCGCTGCAGGCTGAGCTCGGCGCCGACGCTCCGAACTGCCGTGGAGGAACAATGCCGAGAAACCTCCTGGAACATCAGGTCACACAGGTCGGATCTGCAGCGGCTGCTGCTCTGCATCTCACACACCGCCTCCTACACACACACACACACACACACACACACACACACACACACACACACACACACACACACACACACACACACACACACACACACACACACACACACACACACACACACACACACACACACACACACAATTAACAATTTTAGGGAAAAACAAACATTAAACAAGGATTTTCTCTGCTTAGATTTTGCAGTTTAGATTCTGCCTCTTGCCTTATCTCATGAAACACTAAATATACATCATTACATTATGCTGGAAGTGAGGCCAGATAAGTTTCGGTAAATTTCCAGAAAGTCTGAGCTCATCTCAAACGTGGATCACGTTGTGTGTGAACTCTCGCCTGTAATCTGGAAACGATGTCTGGAAAACACGTCCCTCTTCCCGAGTCTCTGCAGAGAACAAACACAGCGGATTCATCGTGGGTGTAGAAGCTTGAAAAAATGAGGAGTTGAGGTGTGTTCAGTGTGTTCAGTGTGTGCCGCGTGTTCAGTGTGTTCAGTGTGTTCAGTGTGTGCAGTGTGTTCAGTGTGTTCAGTGTGTGCAGTGTGTGCAGTGTGTGCAGTGTGTGCAGTGTGTGCAGTGTGTGCAGTGTGTGCAGTCAACCTGAGCTGCTGATCCATGCTGGCTCGGAGCAGGTGAGAGCAGAGCTCCCTCATGTCTCCACCACAGCCTCCCTGCTCCACTGCACGAGGCAGGAAAAGCTCCAGACAGGCCCACTGCTGGAACTCCTGGCTGCAGGCCGGAGGAACCAGAGACAACAAGGAGGAACCAGAGACAACAAGGAGGAACCAGTGACAACAAGGAGGAACCAGTGACAACAAGGAGGAACCAGAGACAACAAGGAGGAACCAGTGACAACAAGGAGGAACCAGAGACAACAAGGAGGAACCAGAGACAACAAGGAGGAACCAGTGACAACAAGGAGGAACCAGAGACAACAAGGAGGAACCAGAGACAACAAGGAGGAACCAGAGACAAATATGACCAAGTAGAATCCTGTGACAAAGACCGGAGAGTAGAATCCAGCAGCAATGGCAACAACATGGTGTCCCTACCCCAAGCTGTGGAGGTTAAAGGTCATGTGATCACTGAACACTGAGCACAGGTGATTAAGTTTTCGTTTGGGATGAAAATCTGATCGTCATCATCAAACCAATGAAATCTGAGCGTGTGTCCTGATTGGTCCTTCATGGTTTGTCCGATGTGTCGGTGTGTCTCACCGTTCAGCGTCAGACAGAACATCTTCAGCCCGATGAACTCGGAGCTCCTCGCTCAGCCACTCTGAGAACAACAACTGCACAACAACAACAAACATCAAGACCTCTAATCTAATCAACTCATTATGACTGTGAGAGCAGTTTATGTTCACTGGAATCCATGTGTGTTTTGTTTTAACTTTACAGACAAACGCCAACAAAAACTGCATGCAAGGCCTCATTTTTAAATATTTCAAGTGAAAACGCGTCGCTTCATTCCAGAAACGTAGTTTTAATTTTGGCCACCGGTGGGTGCTGTTGGTTGTTGCAGCAGAGAACGATGAGCTCTAAACATTAACACTGGGAGGACATGACATTCTGGTGGACACCGTTTATTATGGTGACTGTCAAAATAAAACCACCAAGTTGGATTGTTATTATGGTGACTGTCAAAATAAAACCACCAAGTTGGATTGTTATTATGGTGACTGTCAAAATAAAACCACCAAGTTGGATTGTTATTATGGTGACTGTCAAAATAAAAGTGCCAAGTCAAGGAGACTATGGACTGGGATTCCTGACACCACGGAGGAACCTTTGTTCTGATTGGCTCTACTGAGCATGTGCAGAACTATGAGTTACTACGGCCGTGGCGAGTTTGTGCAGTAACCGCATTTCAGAAAGGTTTTGTGTCCCACCCCCCGTTTCCACGAGGCAATTTTCAAAAAGTTCCTCTTCGGATGCCGTTTTGAAAAAGTTGTGTTTTCAGTGGCTCCGTGCTGTACACAGCGTCTGTAATGGAACATGCTCAACACTCCCCCCGATGGACAGCGATGGTCCCCCTGGTCATCTGGTCACAACACAACACTGATGATGATGATGAAGCTGCAGACCTGCAGGAAGAGGAATCCTCCTCACCTGATACGGAGCTCCGTGCTGCAGCTGCTGGAAGACGGCGTGGCTCCACAGCTGTCGGGCCGTCTCCTTCCAGCTGTGGTCAGCCTGAGTGATGCTGCTCCACAGGCTGGGCGGAGGAGGAGGAGGAGGAGGAGGAGGAGCAGCAGGAGGAGCAGCAGGAGGAGCAGCAGGAGGAGCAGCAGCAGCAGCAGCAGCAGCAGCAGGAGGCCTCCTGAGTTCAGGCAGCAGTCGAGGGAGCAGGTAGAGAAGCTAAACACAGGAACATGAAGTTTTACTGCTTCTGCAGACACACTGTGGTGTGATGGAGGAAGGAAGCACCGGGTGAAACTTCCTTTTAGACTGAGTCTAAGTGGTCTTAGTGATCAGAGTCCAAGTGGACTGTCTTCACTGGTCAGACAGATTAATTCAATAATTATTAAATAATTCAAAATGCTGCTGCTCGATTCCGAACGAGTCCAGTTCTCAGTTCTTTCCACTGGCTTCCTCTCCCACAGTAGATTTTAAAATCGTACTACTGAACCACGAATGTGAGAATGATTGCGGTTCAATCCTCATGCCAGGTCTTCTGTTATGAAGACCTGGCATGTATTGGACGAGTTTCACCAGGTTATTGGATGATTCTAGTTTTGGCTGATTTGAAGCAGAGCTTGTTAGAGAAGACGTCTTCAGACCTTCTTATAGAGGGGGACGGGGACGGGGACGGGGACGCAGTCCTGCTGCTGAGGTGATGAATCTCCTCTGCAGACCCCGTAACAAACCGCCGACAAACACAACCTGCATGATATCACTGAGTGTCAGTATGAGGAAACACAACCATGTATAAAGTTACTGATATGATCATATCATATATAAACGATAATAACATATTAATGATCATATCATATATAAACGATAATAACATATTAATGATCATATCATATATAAATGATAATAACATATTAATGATCATATCATATATAAATGATAACAACATATTAATGATCATATCATATATAAATGATAATAACATATTAATGATCATATCATATATAAATGATAATGACATATTAATGATCATATCATATATAAATGATAACAACATATTAATGATCGTATCATTTATCCCAGAAAGTGGAGCAGAGCTCACCGCACACAGAAGATCATGTCGCCGTGCGTCCTGCAGACCAGCGCCGAGCTCACGGCGTCCGACAGCGACTCGGGCCGAGCGTCCGGCTCCAGCTGCACCAGAGCACTGTGGGACGTGGAGGCCTGAAGGTGGACCGTGAAGACCCCCAGACCCAGTATGTGGGCGGGGCTTAGTGACGAGCCCTGCAGGAGTAACGATGACGAGGGAATCTTCAATAAAGACTTTCAACACCAGCAGACACAATCATTGTTACTTCTTATAAACTAAAGTAGAAAGAAAATTACAGAAGAATACATTTTGGTGTGTATCTAATTATGTGTGTATCTAATGTGTGTATCTAATATGTGTATCTAATTATGTGTGTATCTAATGTGTGTATCTAATGTGTATCTAATGTGTGTATCTAATCATGTGTGTGTCTAATTATGTGTGTATCTAAATATGTGTGTATCTAATGTGTGTATCTAATTATGTGTGTATCTAATGTTTGTATCTAATTATGTGTGTGTCTAATGTGTGTATCTAATCATGTGTGTATCTAATGTGTGTATCTAATCATGTGTGTCTAATTATGTGTGTATCTAATGTTTGTATCTAATGTGTGTATCTAATCATGTGTGTCTAATTATGTGTGTATCTAATCATGTGTGTATCTAATGTGTGTATCTAATCATGTGTGTCTAATTATGTGTGTATCTAATGTTTGTATCTAATGTGTGTATCTAATCATGTGTGTCTAATTATGTGTGTATCTAATGTTTGTATCTAATGTGTGTATCTAATTATGTGTGTGTCTAATGTGTGTATCTAATCATGTGTGTATCTAATGTGTGTATCTAATTATGTGTGTATCTAATGTGTGTATCTAATGTTTGTATCTAATGTGTGTATCTAATCATGTGTGTCTAATTATGTGTGTATCTAATGTGTGTATCTAATCATGTGTGTCTAATTATGTGTGTATCTAATGTTTGTATATAATGTGTGTATCTAATTATGTGTGTGTCTAATGTGTGTATCTAATCATGTGTGTATCTAATGTGTGTATCTAATCATGTGTGTATCTAATGTGTGTATCTAATGTGTGTATCCACTAATGTGTGTATCTAATCATGTGTGTATCTAATGTGTGTATCTAATGTGTGTATCTAATCATGTGTGTATCTAATCATGTGTGTATCTAATGTGTGTATCTAATCATGTGTGTATCTAATGTGTGTATCTAATCATGTGTGTATCTAATGTGTGTATCTAATCATGTGTGTATCTAATGTGTGTATCTAATCATGTGTATGCAGGTGTGCTGTTTTGTGTACCTGGTTGCGGAACAAGTCCCAGAGTCGGTGTAGGAGGCTGGAGAGGAGCTGAGTGTTGGTGAGCAGAGAGCTGATGAAGCTGGAGGCCCAGAGGCTCTGTCTGCAGGACCAACAGCATCCGGATTATAGAGCATCTTCCTCCTCTAACATCCAGACTATAGAGCATCTTTCTCCTATAACATCCAGATTATAGAGCATCTTCCTCCTCTAACATCCAGATTATAGAGCATCTTCCTCCTCTAACATCAGATAATAGAGCATCTTTCTCCTCTAACATCAGATTATAGAGCGTCTTCCCCCCTAACATCAGATAATAGAGCACCTTCCCCCTCTAACATCAGATTATAGAGCACCTTCCTCCTCTAACATCAGATTATAGAGCATCTTCCTCCTCTAACATCAGATAATAGAGCATCTTCCTCCTCTAACATCAGATTATAGAGCATCTTCCTCCTCTAACATCAGATTATAGAGCATCTTTCTCCTCTAACATCAGATTATAGAGCATTCCACTGGATTTCAAAAACCTATGAGAGGAATTGTCTCAGTTTAATGATTTCTTTCCAAACTACTTTTCTTTTCATTACAAAATAATGTTTTGCTAGTTAAAACATGAAATTTGAATAAATGTATAAATATCACTTTATATTTGCAAGATGTCTTAGTAATATGGGTAAATATGTAATTTGATTGTGTTTGTGAGAAGTTAAATAGAGAAATAAAAACCTCACTTGTTTGGAGGGTTTAGTCGGGAAGCTTCTATCACACACTGGCAGAAGGTTCTCAGGATCATATCGACCGCCTGAGGAGGGATGACATAGAACAGAGAGTGACCAGAACCACAGGACACAGACCCAGACCCAGACATGGTGAGCTGACAGCAGGTACCTACTCTGAGGCGGAGGTCAGGGGGCGGAGCAGCGTCCACCTGAAGTCTGATGAGTGTTGGTCCACATGTGGGCTCGTCTGGACCGCCGGGGAAAACCACGCTCAGAGTGTGAGAGAGCCTGGACAGCTGGGCAGACATCTCTGACAGGAAACACCCACAGAGTCCACATGGTCACTTAAAGTATGAAATGTTTGAGTGACGAGTGTCAAAAACATTCAGATTCCATTGGAGTTCCTGTTCTGTCGCCACACGAGTGAAAAGGGCAGCTTAAACCAGTTCCAAACCAGCTGCAATTAGTAGAAAACAAAACAATTTAAAACAGGTTTGACCGGTCAGAAACCAGAGAGAAACCAGAGAGAAACCAGACAGAAACCAGAGAGAAACCAGAGAGAAACCAGAGAGAAACCAGAGAGAAACCAGACAGAAACCAGACAGAAACCAGAGAGAAACCAGAGAGAAACCAGACAGAAACCAGAGAGAAACCAGAGAGAAACCAGACAGAAACCAGAGAGAAACCAGACAGAAACCAGAGAGAAACCAGAGAGAAACCAGACAGAAACCAGAGAGAAACCAGACAGAAACCAGAGAGAAACCAGAGAGAAACCAGACAGAAACCAGAGAGAAACCAGACAGAAACCAGAGAGAAACCAGAGAGAAACCAGACAGAAACCAGAAAGAAACCAGTCCAAACCAGAGAGAAACCAGAGAGAAACCAGTGCAAACCAGAGAGAAACCAGAGAGAAACCAGTCCAAACCAGAGAGAAACCAGAGAGAAACCAGTGCAAACCAGAGAGAAACCAGAGAGAAACCAGTCCAAACCAGAGAGAAACCAGAGAGAAACCAGAGAGAAACCAGTGCAAACCAGAGAGAAACCAGAGAGAAACCAGACAGAAACCAGAGAGAAACCAGAGAGAAACCAGAGAGAAACCAGACAGAAACCAGAGAGAAACCAGAGAGAAACCAGACAGAAACCAGAAAGAAACCAGTCCAAACCAGAGAGAAACCAGAGAGAAACCAGTGCAAACCAGAGAGAAACCAGAGAGAAACCAGTCCAAACCAGAGAGAAACCAGAGAGAAACCAGTGCAAACCAGTGCAAACCAGAGAGAAACCAGAGAGAAACCAGTCCAAACCAGAGAGAAACCAGAGAGAAACCAGTCAAAACCAGAGAGAAACCAGTCCAAACCAGAGAGAAACCAGAAAGAAACCAGTCCAAACCAGAGAGAAACCAGAGAGAAACCAGAAAGAAACCAGTCCAAACCAGAGAGAAACCAGTCCAAACCAGAGAGAAACCAGTCCAAACCAGAGAGAAACCAGTCCAAACCAGTCTAAACCAGAGAGAAACCAGAAAGAAACCAGTCCAATAACCAGCTGGAAAGTGAAAACCCATCAAAACCAGTTGAAACTGGTCTGAAAGCGATCCTCACAGGATGAGGCCTTGTTTACACGACAACGTTTCACATGACAACACCTAATCCGCAAAAAAAAAGTGGCGGCGTTTACGCTGCAGCAGCGGACACAGAAACAAAGGTGTAGTTAGTCTGCCGGGCCACTGGAGGGCGCTGCTGCTTGATTTTGTAATGAAACTACACAGACGTGTTCAGAGAACAAAACATTATAAACATGAAGAAAATGGAGAGAACCTGACATCCTAGTGGACTGATGAGGAACCGGATTCTATCAGGGAGAGTCTCAACTAGTAAACTACTATGGACCGCGGGTCGTACCACCACGGGTCGTACCACCACGGGTCGTACCGCTAAGGGTCGCACCACTACGGGTCGCACCACTACGGGTCGCACCACTAAGGGTCGCACCACTACGGGTCGCACCACTACGGGTCGTACCACTAAGGGTCGCACCACTACGGGTCGCACCACTACGGGTCGCACCACTACGGGTCGCACCACTACGGGTCGCACCACTACGGGTCGCACCACTAAGGGTCGTACCACTACGGGTCGCACCACTACGGGGTCGCACCACTACGGGGTCGCACCACTACGGGGTCGCACCACTACGGGTCGTACCACCATGGGTCGCACCACTACGGGTCGTACCACCATGGGTCGCACCACTACGCGGCCGCCATGTTTGTTTACAACTGGATGAGCAGGAGGGAGGGGGAGATGAGCAGTAACAGGCTCTGGAGCCTCCATCAGTCTCTGCAGGAGGGAACAGAGACCGTGAAAGAATCTTTCCACCTTGGGAGCCGGATTAAAAACCTTGTGGACACAGTGGATCAGAACACTGGTGTCGTGTAAACGGACCCCCAAAAAGTGAAGAAAGTTTTGGGGGATACACTGGAATTGGTTGTGGTGTAAACTGAGAGTCTGTTAGTGAAACACAGTGCCCACCTTCAGCGTCTCCTTCCACCATCAGCTCTGTGAGCTTCGTCAGCTGGACCTCCAGGACCCCCAGGGGGTCGTCGCTGTGGTCGCAGCGGGACGCCGTCCCTGAGAACAAAACACCCGTTTACACTCAGAAACAAACTCCTGTGGAAGTGAAGTCCAAGACCCCCACCGTTCCTCTGCCTCTCTCTCTGACAGGACTCCAGGTAGGAGGAACACTGAGCAGCCGGGATCTTCTCTGCTCTGGACGTCAAACAAACAATACGTCACTGCAGGGAAAACACACCTGACGCACACACTTTAAGATATATAGACATACACACATAGAAAGAAGAACTAGACTGAAGTGTGTGAAAGTGTTGATGAAGACAGTCTGAGCTTCCTCACTTCTTCAGAGCGTCGATGAAACTCATCCGAGCGTCGGCCTTCACTGGGAGCTGGAGTCAAAGACAATAATGAAAACATCAGGAAACAGCTGGAGGCCAACGGGGGAGCAGGAGGAGGAGGAGGAGGAGGAGGAAGAGGGGAAAGAAGAGGAGGAGGAGGAGGGAAAGAAGAGGAGGAGGAGGAGGAGGGGAAAGAAGAGGAGAGGAGGAGGAGGAGGAGGAGGAGGAGGGGAAAGAAGAGGAGAGGAGGAGGAGGAAGAAGAGGAGAGGAGGAGGAGGAAGAAGAGGAGAGGAGGAGGGGAAAGAAGAGGAGGAGGAGGAGGGGAAAGAAGAGGAGAGGAGGAGGAGGAAGAAGAGGAGAGGAGGAGGAGGAGGAAGAGGAGGGGAAAGAAGAGGAGAGGAGGAGGAGGAGGAAGAGGAGAGGAGGAGGAGGAAGAAGAGGAGAGGAGGAGGGGAAAGAAGAGGAGGAGGAGGAGGGGAAAGAAGAGGAGAGGAGGAGGAGGAGGAAGAGGAGGGGAAAGAAGAGGAGAGGAGGAGGAGGAAGAGGAGGGGAAAGAAGAGGAGGAAGAGGAGGAGAAAGAAGAGGAGGAGGAGGAGGAGGAGGAGGAGAAAGAAGGAGGAGGAGGAGAAAGAAGAGGAGAGGAGGAGGAGGAGAAAGAAGGAGGAGGAGGAGAAAGAAGGAGGAGGAGGAGGAGGAGGAGGAGGAGGAGAAAGAAGGAGGAGGAGGAGAAAGAAGAGGAGGAGGAGGAGGAGGAGCAGCTCACCACTCTGGCTGTCAGCAGAGCCGGGAGGAATCGGGTCAGGAAATAGGGCCTCCTGAAGATACTGAGGAGAGACGGCAGAGCGACTGAACACAAACTGCACTTTGTAGTTTCATGTCTTCATTTCTGTTCTGATCGTTTTCTTGTCCGTTTGTAGTCGTTTCCTGTCCCTGCGTGTTCCTTTACATCCGTCGTGCTCAACTTGTCTTTGTGTGGTCGTTTCATATCTGCTGTGCTGGTTTTCCTGGTGGTTTCGTGTTTATTGTGGTCGAGTCTGTTGCTCCCGTTTCATGTCTCTGTGTCTGTTATGGTCATCCCATGTCATGTTGTGGTCGTTTCCTGTCTGTTCCTCACCTGGCCTCCATGACGGTAGCAGAGATCCTGCCAGTGCTTTCAAACAGAGAGACGGCCTTCTGCACGTCCTGCACAGCCGGACACTGAAGGGTTCAGGTCCACAAACACAGACAGAGATGAAGATGCTTGTCATGATGAAGATGCTTGTTCTTTTTGTCATGATGCCAAGAAAACTATCCATCTTATGAAATTATATGTTTTTCTGGATCTGTGAAGTTAATGGCTTCTGTCATAGAATTGAACAGAAGTGTGAGATTTAATACTCTGCAATACCCGAAGCCACCACTGTGTGTCACTGTTACCTGCACTGGAGCACCTGCAGCAGAAACATCCTCATACAACCCCATGTCCTCCACTGACTCCTGCACACACACACACACACACACACACACACACACACACACACACACACACACACACACACACACACACACACACACACACACACACACACACACACACACACACACACACACACACACACACACACACACACACACACACACACACACACACACACACACACACACACACACACACACACACACACACACACACACACACACACACACACACACACACACACACACACACACAGATCATTAAACATGTATCAGGGCTCCATTAGCAGAGAGTGGATATTCAGACTTTAACCATTGAGGAACACCAAGAACTACAACAAAGTATGTGTGTTGAACACTGACACTAACAGATGAACCGCAGGCCGGCTCCCCTCATGTGACCTGAGACCTGTACTAGAACCTGAGACCTGTACTAGAACCTGAGGCCTGTACTAGAGCCTGAGGCCTGTACTAGAGCCTGAGGCCTGTACTAGAGCCTGAGACCTGTACTAGAGCCTGAGACCTGTACTAGAACCTGAGACCTGTACTAGAGCCTGAGACCTGTACTAGAACCTGAGACCTGTACTAGAGCCTGAGACCTGTACTAGAACCTGAGGCCTGTACTAGAGCCTGAGACCTGTACTAGAACCCAAGGCCTGTACTAGAACCTGAGACCTGTACTAGAACCTGAGACCTGTACTAGAACCCAAGGCCTGTACTAGAACCTGAGACCTGTACTAGAACCTGAGACCTGTACTAGAACCTGAGACCTGTTCTAGGAACCGTGATCAACATATCAGGATCTGTTTCCTGGTTAACTGATCCAGACACTTTGGATCCTGATAACTTTACTACCAAGCAGGTTCTCAACTCTCTGGTTCTACCCAGACCAGGTGTGAGCGTTCACATGAAAGGGGCGGAGCTTGCAGCGTCTGACCAATCACACACAGAGAAACCCTCCAGAGCAGTTTCCAGATTACTGAAGGAGCAGTTAATCTCTGAGATTAAGAAGAATTCAAACCCGTCCAGCAGCTCAAAGCAACACTGCTGCTGCAGCCAGAACCAGAACCAGAACCTTCCTGACTTGGTGAGATTAGAGCAGATTAATGGATCAGTGATATAAAGGAACAGCACTGTGATCACTCAGTTCCACTTTATTCCAGCAGAAAGAAATTATTCCAGATCAACCCTCGTGGAGATAAACAGACCTGGAACAAGTCAAGAACCAGAACCAGAACCTCCTTCAGAGCCTCAGAGACCAGGATTTATTTTATTATGTCTAAAGATTGTTCTAGATTAATTTCTCCTCTCCTCTCTGCTGCAGCTCAGAGCTGAACCTGCCCACCAATCACCATCATTTAAGAATGGGCGGGGCATTTTCCAAGAGATCTGATTGGTCAGGAGGCGGAGCTCTGACCTCTTATCTAGAACATAACCTGCTCCGGAGCAGGTTAGACTTTCAGTGTCAGTTACCAGGTGATTTATCCTGGTGAGAAGTGAACGAGAGTCGTAGTACAGAAACCCAGAGTTAATCCTGAAGTTACCTGGATAAGAGAACCACCAGTGTACAGGCCTCTGGTGTGGTTGTTGTTGTTTACCTTGAGGTCTGCCAGTCTGGTCTTGGCCAGAGAGACGTACTCCATGAGGAGGCTGCGGTGCTTCAGGGGGACGAAGGGGGGGTGGAGGATGTGAACCTGGAGGAGGAACAGAAAGTGAACTAACTCACACTGGAAGTTTAAACTCTGTGGGACTCAATCTGACTGGACTGAGACAAATACTTCAAGTGATTTAGTCTTAAAACACAGAATTTTGAAATAATAATAAAAACAGAAAGTTTGAGAAGAATTAATACAAACATGTACGAATATGTCATGAATGTTGAGACAGATAAAGACAAACACCTTCCTATTCAATGTTTCTTTATTTGCATGACTATTTGTATTGTAGATTCTCACTAAAGGCATCACACACACACACACACACACACACACACACACACACACACACACACACACACACACACACACACACACACACACACACACACACACACACACACACACACACACCCGCACACACACCCACACACCCACACACACACCCCCACACCCCAACACCCCCCCCCACCCCCACCCCCCCACCCCCCCAACACCCCCCACCCCCACCCCCACCCCCCACCCCCCACACACACACGTCACCTTGAGGTACTGAGGAGGTTCAAAAGGAACCAGGTCCGACAGGAACTTCAGCAGGAACACCAGAGACTTCTTACTGCTGGCCTGGAACCCAGAGCCGCCTCCGAAACACATCTGAGAGCAGAGAGGCCATCAAACAATAGCTAAGTACAGTACACTTTAAATGACCCCCCCCCCCCCCCCCCCTCTAAAATGTATAGGCTGATTTATAACTATCATATAAATATTATACTGTTTGTGTCCTACACTCTCTTGAGAACTTGTGTTTCTTTAGTTTTGCCATTTTTGGTCACCAGCATTGTTCTTTTGTTTTATTGATGACTAAAGCTAACCATGGAGTTCCACAGGGTTCTGTGTTGGGACCTATACTTTTTATATTAAACGTGCCTCCTTTAGGGAATCTGAGTAGAAAATACTCCATTAACTTCCACTGTTATGCAAATTATACACAAATATATTTATCTATGAAACCAGATAAAAAATTGCCTTAAAGAGGAAAAAGTCACAAACAGAAATTATTATATTTGGCCCAAAATATCCGGGAGAGAAATGATGTAAACATCTAGTACCACTGGATGGTATTACTTTGAGCTCTAGTAGGGAGTTATTATTTTACCAGGACGTATCCTTCAACTCCCACATTGAACCAGACTATTTCTCACCTGGAGTCTCTATAAATCAGGAACAACTTATTTTACCCTATTAGGCTCTTAACACCCAGGAACCCTCATATCTTAAAGAACTGTTATGTTAGTCCCATATTAGCCAGTAGAACGCTGAGTTTTCAGAGTGCTGCCCCCTGGAGGCAGAGCGTTCAGCTGTCAGGCGCCTGTCACGTGGAACCAGCTCAGATTCTTTTAGGGAGGCTGACACAGACTTTAAGACTTTTCTATTTAATAAGACCTTAAGTGCTGCTTGAAGCCCCCCGGACCGTTTTCTACTGGAGCTGCTGTAGGTTCAGACTCACTCAGACTTTCAGCATCACTGGTATTAATGACTGTTACTATAGGTATTGTTTTTAAAAGGATTGTGACGGTCAGACCTTGAACCAGTGGCTGTAGGAGGGGAAGACGGCGGTTCCCTCCAGCGCCGCCTGTCGAGCCAATAGGAAGGCGGTGATCATGTTCTCCAGATCGTAGCCGTGGAACGCAGCGCTCAGCAGCCTGGACAGCAGCTCTGGAACCAAGCACACACTCACGTCACCTGAGAAGCGGATCCCCAAGGTTCTAAAAGCCTTCCAGACGTCCTTTCACAGGTTCACACACAAAGGTAAAGTTCCAGATATGGAACCATTAATACAAAGATTTATTGGTTGTAGGATTACAGAGAAGCGGAGGCTGGTGTCCCTGTGTCTGTCTCTGTCCAATTCATTTGCAAAAGTCTGCAACATCTGTTCAGGCTTACAACTTCATCAATGTCTCCACAGTTTCTGCTGCGCATGTTACACCGTCACTACAAAGACCCGAGCTTCAGTTTCCTGATGTTTTACATGAGAGAGGGAGCAACACGATTCTATTCAAAGTGGAGCAGAACCACTTCTCCTCCACTAAACAGCAGGACGTGTCCTCAGCTGACAGTCACTGAAGCGCTTCAGTCCGAAGCAGAGAACCCCGCCCAGGAGGCTCGAGCCACAACATTAAAAATGTACAGATTTTCTCTTCACAGGTCAAACAAAGCAACTCCCTGGATAAGATGCACAGTAGATTATTGCTGAGCGGCTGCAGCGGTACCTGTGAGACGGTGCTGAGCTGTGCTGTAGTAAACCAGCAGGGTGGAGCAGAAGCTCAGGACGTGTTTCCAGTTCACCTCATGGGTTTCCAGAACCTTCTGCAGGTGACACAGAAGCTGCTCCACGCTGAAGATCCCGGCCAGCTGGCAGCAAAAACACAAAGCGCTCGACATAAACCGGAGGAAATCCTCACTTCATGCAGTTCGCTCTACTTGACACGTGTTTTGTTTTTAAATGTGATCTTCCAGCTAAACAAGTGTGTGCATGATTTGTACTGCGTATCCTCTGGAGAAGAGAATCTAGATGAAAGTCACTTCTTTTAGGTGTTCGTACAAATACAAACAGTTGTACATTTTAAATTAGAATGATTTCAGGCCGTGCAGAGTTAATAACTACATATATGAGTGAAACTGAAGAAAGACAAAGCACTTTAATTTACACTTAAGTTTAATTTACACTTAAGTTAAGGTTTACACATTCAACAGAGAACTTTTCTATTTGACGTGAACCAATCGTTAACCGGGGCCAAACACTGAAAACTGGACCAATAACCTGGTTAACAATTGATGCAGATGTGCGGATGTGGAAAAGCAAACTGGTGAGTGTCTTGGAGGTCTGATGGAGGTGTGATGGAGGTGTGATGGAGGTGTGATGGAGGTGTGATGGAGGTCTGATGTTGGTCTGATGGAGGTCTGATGGAGGTATGATGGAGGTCTGATGTTGGTCTGATGGAGGTCTGATGTTGGTCTGATGGAGGTCTGATGGAGGTCTGATGGAGGTGTGATGGAGGTCTGATGGAGGTCTGATGTTGGTGTGATGGAGGTGTGATGGAGGTCTGATGGAGGTGTGATGGAGGTCTGATGGAGGTCTGATGTTGGTCTGATGGAGGTGTGATGGAGTTCTGATGGAGGTCTGATGGAGGTGTGATGGAGGTCTGATGGAGTTCTGATGGAGGTCTGATGGAGGTGTGATGGAGTTCTGATGGAGGTGTGATGGAGGTCTGATGGAGGTGTGATGGAGGTGTGATGGAGGTCTGATGGAGGTGTGATGGAGGTCTGATGGAGGTCTGATGTTGGTCTGATGGAGGTGTGATGGAGTTCTGATGGAGGTCTGATGGAGGTGTGATGGAGGTCTGATGGAGTTCTGATGGAGGTCTGATGGAGGTGTGATGGAGTTCTGATGGAGGTGTGATGGAGGTCTGATGGAGGTGTGATGGAGGTGTGATGGAGGTCTGATGGAGTTCTGATGGAGGTCTGATGGAGGTCTGATGGAGGTGTGATGGAGTTCTGATGGAGGTGTGATGGAGGTCTGATGGAGGTGTGATGGAGGTGTGATGGAGGTCTGATGGAGGTGTGATGGAGTTCTGATGGAGGTCTGATGGAGGTGTGATGGAGGTGTGATGGAGGTCTGATGGAGGTTTACCTGACGCAGCAGAGCGGTCAGCGTGCTGCTGGAGTTAGAAAACGTCCAGCGGCTCTGCAGACGGACGGCGTCCGACACTGAGGACACCAGAGATTTGCTGAGTTTATTTTTCATCCTTTTCTTTTCGGGTGGAGTCAGATTAACTGCTGCACATCGGAGGCTCAAACAAGATGGAACTCAAAACTCCAAACATTTCCTTTGTTCTCCTTCAGAGAGGGAAACAATACATTAGGACAAGGCACTCCCACATCTTTTTACCAAATCTAAAGTTTATAAAGAGAAACAAGGGTAAACTGAATGTGATCCCAGTGAGCTGTCCTCTCAGTGAGCTGTCCTCTCAGTGAGCTGTCCTCTCAGTGAGCTGTCCTCCCAGTGAGCTGTCCTCCCAGTGAGCTGTCCTCTCAGTGAGCTGTCCTCTCAGTGAGCCGTCCTCCCAGTGAGCCGTCCTCTCAGTGTGAGCTGTCCTCTCAGTGAGCCGTCCTCCCAGTGAGCTGTCCTCCCAGTGAGCTGTCCTCTCAGTGAGCTGTCCTCTCAGTGAGCTGTCCTCTCAGTGAGCTGTCCTCCCAGTGAGCTGTCCTCTCAGTGAGCTGTCCTCTCAGTGAGCCGTCCTCCCAGTGAGCCGTCCTCTCAGTGTGAGCTGTCCTCTCAGTGAGAGCTGTCCTCTCAGTGAGCTGTCCTCTCAGTGAGCCGTCCTCCCAGTGAGCCGTCCTCTCAGTGTGAGCTGTCCTCTCAGTGAGCTGTCCTCTCAGTGAGCTGTCCTCTCAGTGAGCCGTCCTCTCAGTGTGAGCTGTCCTCCCAGTGAGAGCTGTCCTCCCAGTGAGAGCTGTCCTCTCAGTGAGAGCTGTCCTCCCAGTGAGCTGTCCTCCCAGTGAGCTGTCCTCTCAGTGAGAGCTGTCCTCTCAGTGAGCTGTCCTCCCAGTGAGCTGTCCTCTCAGTGTGAGCTGTCCTCTCAGTGTGAGCTGTCCTCCCAGTGAGCTGTCCTCTCAGTGAGCTGTCCTCCCAGTGAGCTGTCCTCTCAGTGAGAGCTGTCCTCCCAGTGAGCTGTCCTCAGTGAGCTGTCCTCTCAGTGAGAGCTGTCCTCTCAGTGAGAGCTGTCCTCTCAGTGAGCTGTCCTCTCAGTGAGAGCTGTCCTCTCAGTGAGCTGTCCTCTCAGTGAGCCGTCCTCAGTGAGCTGTCCTCTCAGTGAGCTGTCCTCTCAGTGAGCCGTCCTCAGTGAGCTGTCCTCTCAGTGAGCCGTCCTCAGTGAGCTGTCCTCTCAGTGAGAGCTGTCCTCTCAGTGAGCTGTCCTCTCAGTGAGCCGTCCTCAGTGAGCTGTCCTCCCAGTGAGCTGTCCTCTCAGTGTGAGCTGTCCTCTCAGTGTGAGCTGTCCTCCCAGTGAGCTGTCCTCTCAGTGAGAGCTGTCCTCCCAGTGAGCTGTCCTCTCAGTGAGCTGTCCTCCCAGTGAGCTGTCCTCTCAGTGAGAGCTGTCCTCCCAGTGAGCTGTCCTCAGTGAGCTGTCCTCTCAGTGAGAGCTGTCCTCTCAGTGAGCTGTCCTCTCAGTGAGAGCTGTCCTCTCAGTGAGCTGTCCTCTCAGTGAGCCGTCCTCAGTGAGCTGTCCTCTCAGTGAGCTGTCCTCTCAGTGAGCCGTCCTCAGTGAGCTGTCCTCTCAGTGAGCCGTCCTCAGTGAGCTGTCCTCTCAGTGAGAGCTGTCCTCTCAGTGAGCTGTCCTCTCAGTGAGCCGTCCTCAGTGAGCTGTCCTCTCAGTGAGCTGTCCTCTCAGTGAGAGCTGTCCTCCCAGTGAGCTGTCCTCTCAGCCCTCCTCTGGCATTATGCTGCAGCGTCATGTTGTTAACAGACTTTGTCACTGCAGCATCACTCGGCTCAGGTCTGACACTAGTTAGTTTTATTTAACTATTCCTCTGATGTATTTTTTATTTCCAGACCCTGTGGGCAGGATTTCATCCTTGCAGGCCAATCTTAGCTCTCATGTTTGACACCCTGGTGCAGCTCGGCCTTTCTTTATATTAGATCACATACAGTCCAACTGCACCTTGAGTGGACTGAACGGGTAAAATAGTGCTGAAGTAACCTTTAAAGTTTAATCTTTAAAGTTGTTCTTTGTTGTGATGCAGACTGCACAAGACAAAAATGTTGATATTTTCACAAAACCAAACAATTACTACAGAAATTAACTCCGATCTCAACATAAAGACAATTTTAGCGAAACCTTGAGGTGCCAAATAGAGCGACATGTCCAGAAAACGTCTGCTGTAACTGTTGCATTCTGGGAGTTTTTACAAACTCCCTGTCATCACGCCTTTCAGGCAGCATCACTGATCTCTCTGCTCTGGGCTCAGTGTTGTGTCGCCACTCTTAAGAAATGAATGTTTGCTCAGCGATCGGTCTGGATCGGAGCCTCTGGTGCCGACGGGCCTGATGCTGGACGCCCCGGTATGAGATCAAAACCAACTGGAACGTGTTCGAGGCTTTTCTTTCTTTCAGACACGTGAGGCGCTGCAGATTGTGTGATTTGAGTAATTGGGGTAATTTGCAGCGTGCGATATGACTGGAGCCTTCACCTGTGAGCTGAGGCCTGTAGGTGAGAGTCTGTGTGAGGGAGTGAGTGAAGAAACGCTGCAGAGCTTCTGGTGAGGCTGAACGTCCGCACAGCGACGCCTCCAACACCCCGATCCTGAGAGGGAAACAGCGGAGAGGTGAGGAAAACAGCGGAGAGGTGAGGGAAACAGCGGAGAGGTGAGGGAAACAGTGGAGAGGTGAGGGAAACAGTGGAGAGGTGAGGGAAACAGCGGAGAGGTGAGGGAAACAGCGGAGAGGTGAGGGAAACAGCGGAGAGGTGAGGGAAACAGTGGAGAGGTGAGGGAAACAGTGGAGAGGTGAGGGAAACAGCGGAGAGGTGAGGGAAACAGCGGAGAGGTGAGGGAAACAGCGGAGAGGTGAGGGAAACAGCGGAGAGGTGAGGAAAACACACCATTCTCAACAATCATGCATTTAAACCTGATGAAGGTTGATGAGCGTCACCAGCGGATTGATTGAACGACTGAACCGGATGTCTTTAATTTGACTTAACATGCATACATTTGATATTTGCACCTTGACATAAACACAATAATTCAACTGATGAATGATTTAAATGTGCTTTAAATAACCAAAATCCTTCCTTCATATTCTCATTTTGAAAACCTTCCCTCGATCGAACCGTCAGCAGTTTGTCTTACCAATTTTCATTTCCCTGTTTTTGTTAGATTTTGTAAAACAGCTGCTTTTGAACATATTTACCCATCATTTTTAAAAAGAAAAGCTTTGAAATCTGCTGAGAAACAGAACATTTAAAAAGTCTTCATTTATTGTGGGTTTTTTTAAGTTTGAGGTCAACCTGACCACGTTCAGTCTGTTTACACTGCACTTCCTGTTTCAAGGCCAAACAAACGTCGTGGCGTGGTCACGGCCACGCCCTAAAAACTTTTGCTAGAGATTTTAATAACTTTTGCTCTTCAAACATTTTTCTATCAAAAGAGCCCAAGTGTGAGTAGATTGGAGTTTCCCCCCCGGGACGAGTTTGCTCTGGGAAATTTGTCAATTTGAGCACAAAATCACCAAAATCTGCCATTTCCCTCCAAATATCCGACTTCCTGTTGAGTTTTCAATCCGGCCGTAAGAGAGCGTTTTGTTCGTCTTGGTCTGTTTCATAAATGTGCTGATTTTCGTAGCTCTCAGTGAAACGTGATTCTGGGGCTACTTTTTTCCAATTTTCCAGGTGGCGCCGTTGAGCCATTTCACAAGGCAAATGTGTAACTCCCCCAAATTATCGAAGTTTATACCAGACCTGACAACTGTGCAGCTTCACAAAACGTTATGTCTGCTAAGGCCCTCAAAAACACTTCCGTTCGGACGGACAAATAATAACAATCATAATAACAATCATAATAATAGTCATAATAATAGTAATAATAATAGTAATAATAATAATCCCTTTGGTTCCAATAGGGTCTTCTGCACTGTCAATGCTTCAACCACAATAAAGCTAAACAAGAAATAATAAATAATTATGTTGATGAAACATAAAGCTGTATGAAAGGAAATGACATTTTAATGTAGAAACTATTGGGTTCGGTTTAAAAATTACATTTTGATGATATATTTTCCAATATGCCTTTTTTTCAAAATATCAGCTCTAAAAGGTTCTGTACCATCGTCCAGCTCCTCCTGCTGCAGACTGACTCATGTCCACAGAGTCCAAAAGCCCTGGAGACAAACAAACCCACTATGAGATGTTAAAAAGTGGGATTAGACGAGAGAGACAGCCGTCAGAATTCAAAGGGTGAAGATTAGATGCAGACTCACAGAAGAGCATGTCGTCCAGCATCGAGCTGCAGAGAACAGAGATCCTCCGCTCTGCATCCTGAACCGACTGGAACCCAGCCGGAACCAGAACTCCCACCACAGCTGGAACACGGCAGATAATCTGATGTTAGTGGAGGAAGATGCTCCATAATCTGATGTTAGAGGAGGAAGATGCTCTATAATCTGATGTTAGAGGAAGATGCTCTATAATCTGATGTTAGAGGAGGAAGATGCTCCATAATCTGATGTTAGAGGAGGAAGATGCTCTATAATCTGATGTTAGAGGAGGAAGATGCTCTATGATCTTAATGTTAGAGGAGGAAGATGCTCTATAATCTGATGTTAGAGGAGGGAGATGCTCTATAATCTGGATGTTAGAGAAGGAAGATGCTCTATGATCTTAATGTTAGAGGAGGAAGATGCTCTATAATCTGATGTTAGAGGAGGAAGATGTTCCATAATCTGATGTTAGAGGAGGAAGATGCTCTATAATCTGATGTTAGTGGAGGAAGATGCTCTATAATCTGATGTTAAAGGTTCTTGGTAGAATCAGTGTTGGTACCTGACAGAACTTTCTGTTGGACTTGTCTGGTCTCCTCTTCTTCCTGTGGAGGCGTCCAACCACACAGAGCCTTCATCTGAGACACCAACCAGCACCTGACGTCCTCCTCACTGACGGGGGCAGCAGGGGGCAGCAGGGGGCAGGAGGGGGCAGCAGGGGGCAACAGGGGGCAGCAGGGGGCAGGAGGGGGCAGCAGGGAGCAGGAGGGGGCAGCAGGGGGCAGCAGGGGGCAACAGGGGGCAGCAGGGGGCAGGAGGGGGCAGCAGGGAGCAGGAGGGGGCAGCAGGGGGCAGCAGGGGGCAACAGGGGGCAACAGGGGGCAACAGGGGGCAGGAGGGGGCAGCAGGGGGCAACAGGGGGCAGGAGGGGGCAGCAGGGGCAGAAGAGCTCATTTATGGGGATCAGAAGTCAGGTGACCGTCACATGCTGTGGGTGTTACTAGTTGTGGGTGTTACTAGTGGTGGGTGTTACTAGTTGTGTCTCACCTCTCCACGATGAGCTTCAGACTGAGGATGTTGTGAACATGAAGGTGGTACAAAACCTCCAGTTTGGGAAGCTTCTGAAAAATAAACACACCAAATGTCCTGCTTTAATTTCTTTGGTATTCTGTGTGTATCTCTCACGCCGTCGCTCACGTAAAAGATTAATTATTAATGTAATAGTTTTGTGTAAGTGAATTGAATTTTATTATATGGTTAAAATCTCATCCATGAGAAGTGATGGAGTTTAATAAGTTTTCCTTCTTTTGGATCCGTAATGAATCTATATTGTACGATTTTACTTTTGTAGGATATCTGTTATTATAATACAAAATTATGTTCTTAACCTTAATGACTAAACTTGTTCTAATTAATACTTTAGAACAGGGCTGCCAAACATAAGGTCCGTGGGCCGAAACCGAGGGAGGCTCCAATCCGCCAAGAAAATGGTGAAAATTTCACAAAAAACATCGGATTTCTTTTGAAACACATTTCTTAAGCGTAGCGACAGAACCGACCCGAGCCGCGGTCTCAGTGGCGCTGTAATGAACCATAGCAAACTAGCATTAGCCTCCACGCCGCGCTGCCGGGGGGAGTTTGGAAAACAAACATAATGCAACAGCAATAGAAGCTTTTTGAACATTTCACTGTATTTTGCAGCAGAAAGTTTCAATAAAATCGGCGTTATTTTGAGATTGTAGTTATTTTTGGTGGCAATTGTTTGATTTTGCAAAGATATCAAGATGTTATAATATATAAGAATAAATGTGTCTAAATGCAGCAGTGAGACTTGGAGGTTTATCTAAGATAAAGTTCAACTTGAGTCATTTACTCGCCTCCACATTCTGCTCCTCACATCTGGAGAACAGCTGCAAACACTTAAAACCATCAGACCTAAAATGAAAACGTTCGGATTGCGTGTAACTCGGGTCGAAGCGTTCACAGCTGTTCCACAGACGTCAGGAGGAGAAAATTGTGGGTAATTACGTAATTAAGACTCCAGCGACAGCTTCACAGCGTCCTAAAGTTTCCCTGAACAAACTGCTCCTGCAGCCTTCGTTCCCGGTTCTCTGTGAGGAGTTACAAGTTATAATCTCAAACAAATGAGGCAACATCACCTGGATAGATTAGCAACAGAAGTTACTTTTATTTTGAAATATTACAGTTATGTTTGGAGGCTGTGCGAAGCCATCATGCAGGCTGGATTCAAACATCGTTCACTCGCTAATCCTCACCTGGTGCCTCCTGACCTCCTGCCCCAGCAGTCTGGGGCAAAGGACTCCCTGAGAGAGCAGCTCCCTGCTGGACTGCAGCACCTCACCCAGCCGGGCCTGCAGGGGACACCACAGCACACAGGGGGGGGCTTTTAATGAGGGACGGAGGGCAGAAAGAAGAAGACACAATGAACACAGCGGATGTTCAGCACGAAAACAAACAGTCATGATGCTTGATGAGACGCAGGTTCAAACTTCTTCATTTGGTCTCTTGGTTTGTGAAACTTCCTCTGCTGATAAGACCAGCTGAACCACAGCCGCTGCGCTCGATAAGAACCTCTGTTCAAAGTTTAACGTGTGTGAGGGTCACTGAGCTCCAGTGGTGAGGAGGAGGAGGAGGAGGAGGAGGAGGAGGAGGAGGAAGAGGAGGAGGAGGAGGAGGAGGAAGAGGAGGAGGAGGAGGAGCTGCGGCTGTTTTATCTCAAAATACTCCACAACAGCCTGATTTGTGATCTCAGAGATGAAAACGCGCTGATCTTCAGCTTCAGCATGTCAGCAGCGTTTATACAGCAGTTCACATCCACCACCACTGGAAATACGACCTAAACAATGTAATGACAATACATTTTATGAAAAAACCCCAAAACAAAACTATTTTAAAGCTTCTGACAGCAAAAACCAACAAACAAAGGTTCTATAACGTCTGTAGAAGAAGAAATGCTGCGGAGGACAGAAACATCTCTTTCTAATGTCATCACTGTCGTTATGTCTTGAGATTACAATACTCTTTTCCTCTGTTGCTGAATTAAAAAATAGTTTTGGAAAATTGCTCAATCTTTATAAACGATTGTAATGAATTTTCTTCCATATTCTAAATCTTGAGTCTGGTTTCTTCTTCCAGTTCGAGGCTCATGTGGATTTGATTTGTTGGGTTTTTCTCTGTTCAAACCACCAAGAAGTGACTGTTGTACTCGGTGCTATAGAAGTCAAGGTGAAGTGGAAGTTAAATCCATTGATTGAGTCTGCAGAGCATCAATGCTTTGAAACATCGTTCGGTTCAGTTCGGTTCGGTTCGGTTCGGTTCGGTTCAGTTCAGTTCGGTTCGGTTCAGTTCGGTTCGGTTCAGTTCGGTTCAGTTCGGTTCAGTTCGGTTTGGTTCAGTTCAGTTATTATTTCACAACTTGTTGATACGTCGATACTTCTGAGATAGATCGATAGTAGAGATATAGGTAGAGATAAACCTCAGACTTCTGTCAAATACTCACCCTCTGAGCTGGACTGAGCATCTGCCTTGCCGCCGCCGCCGCCGCCTCCTCCTCCTCCTCCTCCTCCTCCTCCTCCTCCTCCTCCTCCTCCTCCTCCGCCTCCTCCTCCTCCTCCTCCGTCAGCCTCTCCAGCAGCATCTTCACCGCCAGCGCTGGCGCAGCGACGTGGAGCCGGGCAGCCTGGCGCTGCAGCTCTGCCGCTGACAAACAGCACAGTGAACATGTTTCAATCCGGAGCTCCGCTCCCGATCCCCTCGCCCTCGTCACCGTTAAAATGTGTGGATTCACGTGGATTCAGGCTGAATCTCACCGAGCAACGAGCCAGAGACGGCGGCAGAGACGCCCTCACACCTGCGCTCTCCGTTCAGAGTGCTGCACGGAGCCACGTCCTGCAGCAAAAACTCAGTTCAGTGAAGCAGAAAAACAAATGATTCAACTATTCTCCACTTCAAAGAAACAGAAAAGCTGCGGTCACTTTCATTTTTGACCAAGCTGCATTGTTGAAGCAGAAAAAGAAGAAATTCTGCACTATTTGTATTGTCATTATTTGAATTTTACATCAATTCCTTCAACAAATCAAATGGGAACAGTACAAATAACAGCATATATATTTTTTAATTGCCTAAAAAGTCCCAGACAAATTTCACAAGGTGAATGAATGGCTTTTTAAACTAACCCTAAAAACACTTATTATCCCACCGGGGATAATAAAATGGAATGTATATGGTATTTCTAAAACATTTTTCTGGCTGAGATGCAAAACAAACTCCTGTTATGGTACATGTGACCTCGGATTCATCAAATAAACTTACTCCTGGCTCTGTTATCCAGAATCCTGTCCAGATCTACACATATAATAATTTCCTCTTCTGCACATAATCAATAGGCCTATCATAGTTCATTAGAATCCATTCACAACTTCCCTCAAAGTTCAAAGACAAAATATTTCTTTTGGAGCCAGAATCTCATCTTGAATAAAGTTAAATCACAATATCCATCCGCAGGTTTTTGAGTTGTCTTGGTAACGGAACCATTTTCCCCCTGGAGGGGGAAATATATATATATATATATATATATATATATATATATATATATATATATATATATATATATATATAAATACAATAGTTCTATATTGAAGGTTGACAAGTAAATAATCTGGTTTCCTTTCCAGGATCTAGAGGGAAGCTGGTCTCTTCTTAATCATGTGGTTCAGTTCAAACAAATAAAGTTTTTAAACTAGAACACAGTGTTTTCTTGCCCCCCAACCGTCCCTCTCTTACCCCAACCTCCCTGAACAGACCACTGACGTCCTGCTGCTGCTCCAGCAGCTGGATCACCTCCTCCTGCAGCCGCTCCTCATCCTCAGGCTTCAGCTTCTTCAGCACGCGACCAGCTGGAAACACAAACACACGGAAAAGTCACACCATTGATCCTGAATCCTGCAGTTAAACATGACATCTTACATCTAAAGATCATATACTGGTGAGAAACATCAATATCCACAAGAAAGGATCATTTAAGAGAAAAGCACAAGATCACAATGGTACACAAAACGACCACAAAATCTACAAAATTACTACAAAGAGACAGAATTGCTCAGCTTAATGACAACAAAGATGGTAAATTATCAATTAAAGGGGCTCATACTAATCAAAATTTCACTTCCTGAAGGTTCTCCAGCAGTACTACTCGTCCCCATACCTGGACTGACGTCCCAGAAGTGAAGACAGTCTGTCCTCTCTGTCCCTGGCTTGTTTCATGTTCTAAAAAGTGTGTTGCTCCAACCAGCCAATCAGAAATCAAACCCTATATAGTGTCATCGGGGGTTTAGCCAATCCCAATCAAGGTAGGCCCTCCCTTTGACTCCTCCCACAATTAGGCAGCTCTGCTCTGGCACATGGCACCACCAGAGGAAGTATTTCCTCCTCTTCCCAAGATGGGCATGTGTGGGCGGAGCCAGTCCAGCTCACACAGACACAGCAGATTCTGAATGTAGCTCCTATGATCCAATATTCAAATGAGGAAAATCAAGGAGGAGCTAGAAACTTAGAATACTGAAGGTTTCTGGACCGACCAGACCATGTGAAATTGTTTAAAAGCTGTATAATATGTCTCCTTTAAATATACAAACATTCTCTAAAATTATTACAAATTACAAATGCAAAACTTATCACAAAAAACGAATAATTCATGTAAAAAAAGACACAAATCGCCCACAATGAGAGACAACTCAACCACTCAAAACGACAATTAAATAATTGACAAAAGAGCCTAACACAGCCCAATAAAAACAGAACATGTATATAAGACAAAGCCAAACAGATTAAATGTCACAAAAAGTTAGAATAGACACTCATTTCTGAAATAAATTCATAAAATAACCAGTGAGACAAAAAACAATATTCCCATAAACACTGAGGACGCTTAACCAGACTCCACTTTAAAAACTACCACATTTAAAGTCTGCATGCTAACAGCTCAAAGTTACGTCTTTAAAGTTAATATGAAGTAGTAACAGCTCAGCTCGGACTTTCAGCGACATTCGGGTATGGTAAAAGAGACAGAGTAGTTTAATATTTCGTGTTAAATTGAATTTGTGGATGTTCTGTGCTCCGTGGTGGACTCGGCTGAAGACTCACCGAGGAGGCTCGACACGCTCCTCTTCTGAGACACCGACTCACAGGACGCGTTCACAGACATTTTACTGGAGCCGAACATTTTCAAAACGCCTCAGCAAAGCGCCGCTTGTATCACACTAGAGACAGTAAACGAAATTGAAACGTTTTCTTCTTTTAATTCTTCATGCTCTCACGTTCTGCCGCATTGTTTTGGTCCCGTCCGCCATACTTTCTGCCTCCCGCTCTGCTCGCTGATTGGACACTCTGCAGCCAATTAGAGAGCAACCGGAAGAGATACGGCACAAAATATTCGGCGAGTTTTACCCGCCAAAAAGAAATCGCTAAATATTTTTTATTTTATTTTATTTTATTTTATTTTATTTTATTTTATTTTATTTTAATCTTATTATATTTTATTTTATTGATAACAAACATCAATTCTTCAAATGTTTTGTGAAATAAAGTCAATATTTTTGATGACTTAGAATAGAATAGAATAGAATAGAATAGAATAGAATAGAATAGAATAGAATAGAATAGAATAGAATAGAAAGAATAGTACTTTATTATCACTCCGCAACAATCTTAAAACACAGTGTTAGCAGCAGTGAAATTAACACACAACCTCAACCTCGGCAATAAACACACAAGAGTAAAAAATAAATACAAAAACTGGAAAAGGCACACAAGTTCATATACAAGACTGTGGAGAAGACTAAAATATTAGGTATTAAACATTGAAAAGCAAGACTGGGAAGCATAAACAAGAGCATTTACAAAAGTAGTGCAATATACAATCTACAATATATTGTATTTCGCAAATAAGTATGATAAGCAGATGGATGGATGAAGGGAAAGAAAAGAAAATGACTCATATTGCATCATGATACCTGAATACTAATCTTGTTGTGATCATTTTTTTACAACTATTTTACCAAATTATTCAGTGAAGTTCTTATTAAAAGATAAAAAGATTGCTTGTTTGATCGCTTTAATGTAATGTACCTCTTAATGTTGCCTTCTAATGTGGGTGGGTGTTTTATTTGATCAATTATGTTTGAAATTCTTCCTGTTTGTTTAATATAATTTCTTTTTCTTTCAGCATCCACCCTGAGAACAAACCGGAACAAACATGGTTTCTGGTATTAGATGATGCGCTGACTCTCATCATGAGTCACTGACTGGAGTAACAGGAACCAGGTTGAGACCAGAGAAAACCGAAATCTATTGAGCGAGTTTCAAAGTCTTCCATCTTAAATGACCTTTTCGAGCATGAAATGATCTCCATGAGAACTCACAAACAACATTGTCTGCCGAACAATCAGAGGATGAAATCTAACCTGTCAGCTCGTTTTACTCTCCTGCTCCTTCACAGCTTTTCTTCATTATCTTTATTATGATCTTTATAACCCGGCCAGATTCAGGACAGCCCAGAAGAACAATCCTCACACTCAGTATGTTTTTATATAAGTGTGTGTGTGTGTGTGTGTGTGTGTGTGTGTGTGTGTGTGTGTGTGTGTGTGTGTGTGTGTGTGTGTGTGTGTGTGTGTGTGTGTGTGTGAGTGTGTGTGTTCCCGTACATCAGCCTCTCTCCTGTTTATAGTTCCATCCCGCACATTAGCGGTACAATAGGATGAGTGGGCTCTTAAAGATTCATGAGGCCTCGTTGCATTAAGTTTTCATGAGTTCCTTTCAGCGGCTCCTGAGAGGCGACGACTCAAAGTCCAAAAGCAAAGAAAGAAAAGTCTCCTGAGGGCAACTTTGGTCTGCGAGAACGTTATATAATCTGATGTTAGAAGAGGAAGATGCTCTATATGCTGATGTTAGGTGCTCTATATTTATATATTTGATTTGATTTGATAGCACTGTATTAATCCCCAGAGCGGAACTTCCTTCCTAAACGAACTCATCGGTAGCAACCAGAGCAGCAACAGAGCAGCTCTCAGGGGGCTGGGGGGGCTGGGGGGGCAGAGGGTCTTGCTCAGGAACTCCATGTAGGTTTTTTGGACTGTGGAGGAATCGAGTACCCGGAGGAAACCCAGGGGAGAACATGTAATCTCCATACAGAAAGGCTGTGGGCTGTGGGCAGCCCTATGGTTAATCTCTAATCTGTAATCTGGATGAGTTGCTCAAATGTTCTGGAACGTCTCTTTAAACCTTTTTCTAAAAAGGGCATTTTAATATACAAACTGTTTTCCTGCTGCTTCACTAATCCGCTTTGTGTTTTTTTAACGTTCACTTTATTTTCTCTAGTTTTCTCCTTTTGATCAGACTAACGTGTTTGGGTTAAGTTTGGGGGGGGGGGGGGGGGGGGGGGGGGGTTCCATGTTTGTTTTAGTGCTGACGTGGGATTATTTTGTTCACCGTGACGTCAGAGCTCAAACAAAGACCTGTCATATTTTCCATGGGTGCGCTATGGGTGTTGTTCAGTGAATACAGGTTAAAGCAGCAATTACTAATTATTACTGTGTGTGTGTGTGTGTGTGTGTGTGTGTGTGTGTGTGTGTGTGAGCCGCACTGAAAGGTCATGGTTACAAAATCACCTCTTTCAAAACCTAAATCCTCCCTAAACTTGAATCATTTACCTTTGAAATCATGAAAACACACACACACACACACACACACACACACACACACACACACACACACTGCACCGACCTGAACACCTTCAAATTTTTCATCACCCAGAAATTTGTCTGTTTTAATGTTTGCTGATTTTTAATCTGCATCTTTGAGTATTTTTAAAAGTACTCCACAAATAAAAGTCAGTATTTTTATTCATTAACTTCTGTCCAAACCTGTGGAATGTTTACACCAAGGACCCGTTTCCACGACAACGGTGCTCGGAAACGCAACTTTCTCCAAACACTTGGTCTCTGTCTCGTGTCCACAGAGAGGACGCTGCTCCTGCTCATGAGCACTTCAACTGGAGTAACTAGTTCTTCTGCACATGCTCAGTAGAGCCAATCAGAACAAAGTTTCCTCCGTGGTGTCATGACTCCCAGTCCATATTCTCCTGGACTTGGTACTTTTATTTTGAGTCACCATAATAACAATCCCACTTGGTACTTTTGTTTGGACAGTCACCATAATAATAATCCAACTTGGTACTTTTATTTTGACAGTCACCATAATAACAATCCAACTTGGTGGTCTGTCCTCTAGAATGTTCTCCTGTTGTTAATGTTTAGAGCTCATTGTTCTCTGCTGTGTGTGTGTGTGTGTGTGTGTGTGTGTGTGGTTTCAGTACTAGAACTAACAACAGCACCTACTAGTGGCCGGGTATCGTTTCTGCTGTTTAAGTGTAAACAAGAAACTTTAACGATGTGTTTTCACTTCAAACGTTGTCATTATCAAAAATGAGTATTACTTGTCGGTGAGAGCTGCAGAAGTTTCTCCACACAGTCATGATGAGAGAGAAGTAAACCTCCTCCTCCTGCTGCTCCTCCTCCTCCTCCTCCTGCTGCTCCTCCTCCTGCTGCTGCTCCTCCTCCTGCTGCTCCTCCTCCTCCTCCTCCTCCTGCTGCTCCTCCTCCTCCTCCTGCTGCTGCTCCTCCTCCTCCTCCTGCTGCTCCTCCTCCTCCTCCTGCTGCTCCTCCTCCTGCTGCTGCTCCTCCTCCTCCTCCTGCTGCTCCTCCTCCTGCTGCTGCTCCTCCTCCTGCTGCTCCTCCTCCTCCTCCTCCTCCTGCTGCTCCTCCTCCTCCTCCTGCTGCTGCTCCTCCTCCTCCTCCTGCTGCTCCTCCTCCTCCTCCTGCTGCTCCTCCTGCTGCTCCTCCTGCTCCTCCTAACAAGGAGCTTCACATTCCTGAGAGGTCAGTAGGATCTTCAGCACCAAACAGCAGGTCTGAACAGCTCCTCGAGAACAAGGAGGCATTAAAAGACTGACGTGTTGCAGGCCTGGGGTGTGTGTGTGTGTGTGTGTTTAGCGTGTGTGTGTGTGCTTAGCGTGTGTTTAGCGTGTGCAGCAGTCAGAAGTTGGACTCTAAACCACAGAACTGCTGCTCTGCAGATAAAAGCTGAAGCTGGACTCTGGAGTTGTCCAACCAGCTGAAGTGGCGCCGAGCTGCACTGAGAACCTCAGCGTCTCTTCTTCTACACCTTCTTTATAGAGCCGTCATCTCAGCTGTTCCTTTAAGCTCTTCCCTTCCAGCGCTGCGTCATCTCACAGGAATCAAGTGAAAATGAAATGTGTTTCAGTGCAGGTCTCCTCCTGTTCTTCACGTCTCCTCCTGTTCTTCACGTCTCCTCCTGTTCTTTACGTCTCCTCCTGTTCTTCATGTCTCCTCCTGTTCTTTACGTCTCCTCCTGTTCTTCACGTCTCCTCTGCCTCCTCCTGTTCTTCACGTCTCCTCCTGTTCTTCACGTCTCCTCCTGTTCTTCACGTCTCCTCTGCCTCCTCCTGTTCTTCACGTCTCCTCCTGTTCTTCACGTCTCCTCCTGTTCTTCACGTCTCCTCCTGTTCTTTACGTCTCCTCCTGTTCTTCACGTCTCCTCTGCCTCCTCCTGTTCTTCACGTCTCCTCTGCCTCCTCCTGTTCTTCACGTCTCCTCCTGTTCTTCACGTCTCCTCCTGTTCTTCACGTCTCCTCCTGTTCTTCACGTCTCCTCTGCCTCCTCATGTTCAGTTCCTGTTTTCTCGGTTTGCAGACGACTTCTCTTGGTGTGACAGAACTAAAACTGAAACTTGTAAAACTGCCCAAGGTGGACTAACAACCTGCCGCCATATTTAAACAGTAAATCAGTAACGGAATCGAAACTGTGTCGCCGGTCAGTTTCATCATCGGCATGTGAACAGAAACGTCTCGGAGTTCTGAACAAACAAACTGAACCAACAGAAGGAATCTGCTTCAACAAGGACTTTTATTCACTTCGTCACCTCCCAAATATATTCAAGTACGCGGATTCAAAGATCCAGGAAACACAATCAGTGGAGAATACTTTCAAAAATCAGCACAAATGTTTCCGCTTCAAACCCACAGAGAACCCCCGCCCCCCCCCCCCCAGGCTAAGACACATGGACCTTTGTAAACATGGTACAAATCAATCTTTGCTTCAGGATTACAAAAAGGTAATCTGGTAGAAAAATATTCACTTTCTTTGATAGGTTTTTCTCTTCTTACGAATATTTACAGGTATGTACCTCACAGTATAATCTGATTTGAAAAAGTACATATTGTAAAATGAACACAAAAAGGTCCCGGAAGGAGGGGGGGTAAACATGTGTGTGTGTGTGTGTGTGTCGGGGTAAAAGGCCTTTGGTTTCCATGAAAAAATACCAAAAACGACGACGTAAAGAAGCACAAAGAGTTCTCTCGCTCTCTCGCTCTCTCGTCTCGACCGGTATGGAGCTTCGGGGTTCCACAGGATTCAGAAGACGACGTTCTGGAAAAACGCGGCACGTTTCTGCAAACCGCCACAACCGAGGCCTTCATTGCCATGGCAACAGAGAAAGACACTGCGACACAGAGCGATGTTGCTTGGTCAAGGTACAGTGTGTTCCATTTACTGCCCCCTTGTGGTGAGGCCGCAACGCCACGTTCCATTTACTGCCCCCTTGTGGTGAGGCCGCAACGCCACGTTCCATTTACTGCCCCCTTGTGGTGAGGCCGCAGCGCCACGTTCCATTTACTGCCCCCTTGTGGTGAGACCGCAGCTCCCCTTACAGTGGATTTCAAAGAGAACCTCCGGCGGCCGTGGAAACGCGCCGACCGCCAACAACAAACCTTCACCGTCATTGTAACGGACAAAAGTACCGTTGGGAAGTAAAACTTCACGTGCGTCTCGCTCGCCATCCCCGTTACAGAGTGCTACGAAAACCTAAAGCCGTTGTGAAAAATACACTTGCCAGCAACCGGAGGCCTTCATCGTCATGGTAACCAACAAAAAAAAAACAACAACATTGCTGCAGCTTGCTTGGCGAAAAGTCAAATACGTCGCATTAAAAAGGTACACCGTGAGATTTACTGCCATCATGTGGTGAGGTTGTAAACAGCAACCGGTTGAAAAGCTCTTGGTCGCTTTTAACGATTACCGGGAGAAAAAGACAGGAAACAGCGTGACGAGGTGTTTATCATCATGGGAAGGGACGTAGGGTCGACTAACTCGAGAGGGAAAAAACCCCAGAAGAATTCCTGTAACCTGGCGGTGAGGATGCAGGAGATCTTTGTTGCCATGGTAACAGGCAGAAAAACATTTTGTGGCTTAAGGAAAGACAAAAAAAAAAAAGTTTATTTGCCAAAGATGCTAGAAAAGGTAGATTGTAGAGAGAATCTATTTAGGCCGTGAAAAATCCATCTTCCAACAAATTGATCGCCATGGTAACCGGCGTAGAAACCTGCTGCACGGTTAGTTTGAGGAAAAGAGTGAGGAGAACCCACAGAGGGCGTGAAAACCCGACATGGACAACGGTAATTCTCAGATCCGGGCCGTTCATAGAGCTGCTAAATATAGAACCTGCAAAGGATATCGAAACTTTACAAACTGCACCGTCGGCGCAGGATGTTGGCGTCGACGACCTCCTGAGTGATTTTGACAGCTAAATTCAAATTTGGCAACATTTTGGTGATAAAACGTGCGCGGCACCGTGGAGCAGTGATTAGCGCCGTCACTGTGTGACACGACCGCCTGTTGCTCGATTCCAGGTTGGAAAAGAAGATAAAGATACGGGAAAAAGAAAAACTCCCAGAAAGAGAGCCAAAACAGGCGACAGCTTAGCATGCTAACACACGTCAATATTTCTGTTTCGACACGGTGGCGTAGCGGTTAGCATCGTCGCCTCACATCAAAGCAACTCAGGTTTAGTTCTGGTCAGAGCTTTCCTGTATGAAGTTAATCTTTCTACCCGAGCCTGCCTGGTGGGTTTAGTTGTTTTAAACGTTTTAAGGCGAATTTTGGTCACCAGGTTGTAAAGTTTGGGGCAGAAACTGAGAAATGACATAAAGATGAACGTGGCTGAGAGAGAAAGGGAAGCAGGAAGTTAAAGGGACAGTCGGGTCACAAACATGAAGAAACTCAATTATCCTGAAGACGAAACCGAAAAAGATTCAAAACACAAAAAGATCCAACAAAAACCAAAAATAGACAAATATTGAAATGATACCAAACGACAATATTGGTGAATGAAATGACCAAAAAGGGGCGTGGCACCAAGACTCTCTAAACTCTGATTGGCTGAGCACCAGATGAGTCACGAGCTGCGTCACTGTTGATTGGCCAAGTGAACAGCGTGACGGCGCCCCCCTGCTTTTTCTTTGTCTCGTTACATTCGACACGCCCTCGATTTGCAGAAACGTACGACAGTTTTCCCCTCGAACACGTCCAAAGATTCAGTCGTCAAAAAAACGTTCAGAAGAAAAGTGGCAGCTACAATCAGGCGCTGCTCCTGGGGGCGGCGGCGGCGGCGGCGGCGGCGCCACCGCTGCACAGCCTCCGCTGGGCGAAGTATCCCAGCACGATGAGCAGCATCTCCGAGGTGCTGCTGAGCGCCACGATAAACGGCGCCTGCGACGCGAAGTCCGCCTCGGCGCGGCGGAACGACAGCTGCATGACGGCGAGCGCCAGCAGGCTGTTCTGGACGCCCACCTCGATGCTCACCGTCTTCCTCTGCGGCGCCGCCAGACCCGCCACCTTCGCCAGGACGGCCCCGACCGCCAGGCCCAGCAGAGGCACCGTCACGCCCACCGCCACGATCTGCGGCCGCACGTTGGCCAGGATGGACGCGCCCATTTGGTACGCCATGAAGATGCCGCCCACGATGAGCACGAAGCTGAAGGGGCGGATGAGCGCCAGCAGGACGCGGGTGAGGGCGGGCAGGCGCAGCTTGATCAGCATCCCCAGCGAGATGGGGATGGCGATGAAGAGGAGCGTGCCCAGGATCTTGACGAAGGGCACGTGGAGTGCGGCGTGCACGCCCAGCAGCCGCCCGTACAGCGCCGACGACAGAGGCATGGCTGCCACCGCCACCACGGTGGACACCAGCGTCATGGAGATGGCCAGCGTGACGTCTCCTCCCAGCAGGAGGCTGTACAGGTAGCCGCCGCCGCCGCCCGGCGCCGAGCAGGTGATGACCAGCCCCAGGGAGAGCTCGGTGGGCAGCAAGGCCAGCCGCGACATGCAGTAGGCGTAGAGGGGCATCACCAGGAACTGCCCCAGCACCCCGAGCAGCAGGGGCAGCGGGCTCCTCAGCAGCCCCCGCAGCACCTCCACCTCCACCTTGCACCCGAAGGCACACTTGTTGACGAAGATGAGGGGCAGCAAGGCGAAGAGCACCGGGTTCTCCGAGAAGTGCGACAGCCCGCCCTGGCGGGCGAGGCGGTCGACGCCGTCCTCGTTCCCGGCCTCCACCCTGATGGAGTACTCCGTCCTCTTCTCGACCAGCACCGGCGCGGCGTCCTGGTCCAAGTCCAGCAGCTGGATCTCCAGCTGCGCCCGGCCCGGGAAGCCCGAGCGGATGCTGATGATGTAGCTGGCGGCCGAGCCGGCGCGCCCGCCATCCGTCACGTTCAGGATGGACAGGACGTCTGGGGCCAGCGAGCGGACCCGGACCGTCTGGTTCCAGCTCTGCCGGCCCTTCCTGCCACCGGCCGCCGGGCTCCGGTACCGGCTGGAGATCACGATCACGCCGTTGCTGTTTTCTGGGAACTCGAATTCCTGCGAGGATCCGTCTCCGATTCTGATAAACCCGCCGTCCGCCATCACGTTGGTGTCACTGCCGAGAGACGAGAGAAAGACTCAGCGAGGGTCACAGACTGAGGAGGTGGAGGAATCGACCGGACTGACGGAACCAACGAGAAGCAAAGAACACAAGAACACCAACAAACTAAAAGACCAACCAGCTCAAGATCAAACCATCAAAAATAGACTGAGATGTGAAAACACACACACACACACACACACACACACACACACACACACACACACACACACACACACACACACACACACACACACACACACACACACACACACACACACACACACACACACACACACACACACACACACACACACACACAGCAAAACAGTTTAGAAAATAAACTAAACGTGTTAAACTACTTCAAAATATCTAAAAACCAAAATAGTAAAAAAATTTATATAAAAAAAAAAAGTCAGAAGACAAATAATAAAAATACGTGGAAAAGTTAGGTTTAGGACTAAAAACACCAAAACACATTTTTAAAAATTGAAAAATATATCAATAAGATAAAAAATAAAATAAAATAAGATGCAGGACAATTAAAGCAGAAAACTAAAATCTCAAGACTGATAACAGCTAGACCAGATAGAAGAAATACAAGACAAGAATTATATTAAAAAATACCAATAACTCACTCAAAAATACAAAGATGCTAAATAATCCAATTCAAAAAGTAGAATTAGGCAAAACCCCAGAAAAATAGGATTAATTGAAAAAACCGTAAATGATTAAAAAGGCAAGAAATTAGAAAACGTTAAAAAGACAAAACGATCAAAAAAATAAACTGAAGAAAAAGAGAAAATTAAGTAAAACATCTAAAAACGAGACTCACGAGGAATAAACAGGAAGTGAAATAATAAAGAAGATAAACAGCGATAAATGAGCTCAACGTCAAAGATTAGAGAGGAAAGACACGAGACGAAGAGAAAGAAGAGAAGGAAGAGAAGGAGGTGAAAGAGAAGGAGGTGAAAGAGAAGGAGGTGAAGGAAGAGAAAGAGAAGGAGGTGAAGGAGGAGAAAGAAGAAGGTGAAGGAGGAGAAAGAGAAGGAGGTGAAGGAGGAGAAAGAAGAAGGTGAAGGAGGAGAAAGAGAAGGAGGTGAAGGAAGAGAAAGAAGAAGGTGAAGGAAGAGAAAGAGAAGGAGGTGAAGGAGGAGAAAGAGAAGGAGGTGAAGGAGGAGAAAGAGAAGGAGGTGAAGGAAGAGAAAGAGAAGGAGGTGAAGGAAGAGAAAGAAGAAGGTGAAGGAAGAGAAAGAGAAGGAGGTGAAGGAGGAGAAAGAGAAGGAGGTGAAGGAGGAGAAAGAGAAGGAGGTGAAGGAAGAGAAAGAGAAGGAGGTGAAGGAGGAGAAAGAGAAGGAGGTGAAGGAAGAGAAAGAGAAGGAGGTGAAGGAAGAGAAAGAGAAGGAGGTGAAGGAAGAGAAAGAGAAGGAGGTGAAGGAGGAGAAAGAAGGAGGTGAAGGAAGAGAAAGAGAAGGAGGTGAAGGAGGAGAAAGAAGAAGGTGAAGGAGGAGAAAGAGAAGGAGGTGAAGGAAGAGAAAGAAGAAGGTGAAGGAAGAGAAAGAGAAGGAGGTGAAGGAGGAGAAAGAGAAGGAGGTGAAGGAGGAGAAAGAGAAGGAGGTGAAGGAAGAGAAAGAGAAGGAGGTGAAGGAAGAGAAAGAGAAGGAGGTGAAGGAAGAGAAAGAAGAAGGTGAAGGAGGAGAAAGAGAAGGAGGTGAAGGAGGAGAAAGAGAAGGAGGTGAAGGAGGAGAAAGAGAAGGAGGTGAAAGAAGAGAAAGAAGTTTGGGAGGTGAAAGAAGAGAAAGAAGTGAAGGAGGTGAAGGAGGAGAAGAAGGTGAAGGAGGTGAAAGAAGAGAAAGAGAAGGAGGTGAAAGAAGAGAAAGAGAAGGAGGTGAAGGAGGTGAAAGAAGAGAAAGAGAAGGAGGTGAAGGAGGTGAAAGAAGAGAATGAAGAAAAAGAAGAGGAGGAGGTGAAGGAGGAGAAGGAGGTGAAGGAGACAGAAAAAGGGAGATGAGCGCGGCTCCGGGGGGGGCCAGCCGGCCGGGCGGGGGCTCCTCCTCCGGGGCTCCCCTCCTCCGTACCTGCTGCTGCCGCCGCCGCTCACGGCCGTCGGGCCGGTCTCGTGGCCGCTGTCCACCGTCAGGTTCCCGGCGGCCCACGCCCGGTGCGCCCCGCCGGTGATCAGGAGGCAGCAGACGGTAAAAAGCTTCCTCATCGTGGTGTCGGGCCGGGGGCGGTGGGGCGCTTCTTCCCCCGCCAGCGGCCTCTCCCGGACCTTACACCGCCGCCCTGTCACTCCGCCACGGGCCGCTTCTCATTCTAGTCTCCGGTACAGCTCCGCAGCTCCCGGCCGCTCGTCTCGTCTGGGTCCCATTATTTTCTGTCCGCCGCTACACCGGAACCCGCGCATCACCCCGCCCCGCGCCGACGGAGCACTGGCCGATGGGCCCGGGAAGCGAACTCGTACAGGTCCCCGTTACTCGGTGCTGAGGTGTCGGGGGCGGAGAGCCGCAGCCTCGCCTCGTCTCGGGTCGTGTTTGTCTCTCCGGTGGACGCAGAGTGCGAGCATCGCCGCTCCGCCGCCGCTCATCCGCTACGCCCAGGCTCTTCACGTCAAGGTACCGGAAGAGACACGGCCACTTCCGGTTTGGAGCGCTAAAGTAAGAGTCCTTTAGCTTGTCATCAGAAATAGAAAATAAAACTAGACGACTCAGGAGGAAGTTTTGGGTGCCAGCCTCTCACTGTCAACATCTCTTGATCTCAGCGTCTCCATGGCAACCGCCTGATCTCCTCCCATCTCCCCCATGGGGTGCCTCTCCCGTCCGCTTTGTATAGGACATTTTTTCACAGTTGTTTTTTTTTGTGTGATTTTTTTCAGAAATGGTTAACCGAATCATTAACACTTCCATTCTCTATCTTTGAGCAAGACATTGAACCCCAAACTGCTCCCATTGCACCAACGGAGCATGTGTGAATGTGTGTGTGTGTGAGAATGGGTGAATGTGATTAACAGTATGGAGTGCTTTGGGTGGCTGCTCAAGCGCTTTGTTAGTGAAATCCATTTCCCATTATAGAATCTGTGTGCACATGTTGACCTGAATACATCTATGAGTGTTTCTGCAACCGTGATTCTTCCTCCTGAACACAACGTTCCCACTTCCGGTCTCAGTCGGGGTGTTTACTGCTCACTTGACGCAGCCCGTCGTTGATCCAATGGAAGCGGCCCACAGCCTCACATCAACCCGCTCACACGACGAGCAGGGCGGTCACATGGCGACGGGAGCACCGTGACTCGTCCCTGGAGGAGGAGGGGGAGGAGGAGGAGGAGGAGGAAGGGGGGGATTACCCTGAAAACAGCCACAGGTGGACCACCGTGCTTCTTATTTCCGCTGAAACATGGAGGTGAAAAGCTGCAATCTTTCCAGATTAATCATCCAACAACAGGAAACAAACAACAAGCAGCTTCTCCACAGGCGATGGATGGATGGATGGGTGGATGGATGGATGGATGGATGGATGGATAGATAGATAGATAGATGAAATATAACAGTTACCATATCTATAGAATAAAAGTAGCAACAATTTTTTGTCAATGAATTTTTTGGTTTGATTTGTTTTTGTTATTTCGTTCTTGGTCCGTCATATTATCCTTCTTTCTTTCTTTTTCTGTCCTTTGGTTGTTTTTCTGTTTTAGATCTTGGTTATTTAGTTTTTTTTCTTGAATGTCATTTGCTGTTTTAGTTTTTATTTGCCTTCGTCTCTGGACGCTTGTGTCTTGATCGTTCCACCAACAGAACGTCCATCAAACCGGAAGTGCAGAGCAGCAACGCAACAAACCGGCTGTCTCCGCTCTGAAACGTCACGGAGGCTGGAGAGTCCCACTGAGCAGGTCCTCCTGACGTCAGAGCAACACACACACACACACACACACACACACACACACACACCTCTGGCTGCTTTGACTGAACGGAGGCGACAGAAGGAGGACACACAGCTGATGGAGCAATGAGGCTCTGTGGTGTCGCTCGCTCTCCAGGGAACCACTGAATGGAGAACCAGAGATTTTAAATATGGGGGGGGGGCACAGGTGGAAGTTAGAGAAGAGGAGGTGGTGAAGGTCATGGGTGTACTGAAGGGAGGAGTACAGGTGGAGGTGAAGAAGAGGTGGTGGAGGAGGGGGCGCCTCCTGTTGGGAGCGAGGCGGACATCATGGATCAGTGAGGAGACAAAGGTCAAAGGTCAAGACCACACACACACACACTTTAATTTGTGTGTATTGCATTAATCAAAGTTTAAGATTTATCAGAGTCATCAAAAAATATTAAAAATAAATAAGTTTGACCTTATGAAACATTCTAAAATCTTAAGATAAACTATATTGTCGAATTTTAGCAACAAAGTGGGGGATTTTTTAGTTTGTGTAACAAATGAGTCAATAAAAGAAAAGAGTCAGAGGACGGACGGCGTCAGACGGCACCATTTTATTCTCACAAGATAAATATACAAAAACACAAGAAAAAGTGCTGCAGAGTGTCGAGTACAAAGGAACCTTCACCGTCATGAAACAGCTGAGAGGTGGAGGTGCAGCTCCTCCTCCAGTCTGTGACCTCCACCTTCTACCCCACCAAACTCCTCTGAAAGCTTTGGGAACAGAAACCCGGAGACAGGCAACGATACTCCTCCAAAAATATCCAAACTGAATCCCAGGGGACGGACGAGGAGCCTCAACAAGGACAAAGACAACCTCCAACACCTCCCGTCCTTCAGGCAGCGGCGGCAGGAAGCACCTGCACCCAACAGATAAGGCCTCCAACGCAAGAAAAGAACCAAACACAGTAGAAAAGAAAAGCAGAAAACAACCCAAAGAGGAAGAAAACTTGATGTCTGTTAGTGCCGCTCACACCTCTCATTCAGTCTCTCTGTTAAATGTCTTTTAAAACTCTACATGCTGGAAAAAAGATGAAAAGAAGTGCGCCTGCGGCACACCGGCCCTTTAAATCTCCAACATGGGTTTTGTACAATCTTTACATCCAGCAGCCGGAAATCTGGGAGGAAGTGAGACCCGGCGGGGGAAGGAGGAGGAAGAGGAGGGATCGAACTGGGAAGGTGAACGAGAGAGAGAGAGAGAACGAGAGAGAGAGAGAGAGAGAGAGAGAGAGAGAACGAGAGAGAGAGATCTCATGGTGTCTGTAGCCACTGTGTGTGTTTATTTGTGGGGGGGGGGGGTTGTAATCAATACGCTCTTTAAGTCTTGCCGGTAGGAACAGTTTGATAAAAACACACGCAGCTCCTGTTAAAACTCCTCGGCTTTTTTTTTTCTCCTTCTTCTTCCTCCTCGTCCGTCGCCTCCCGCTGCCGCTTCAGTTTCTCAGCTCCGCCAACCTGCCGGAGGAAAACCACGGTGAGAGGAAACACGGCGCTCGTAAGGTCCAATCCACACAGAACAGAACCAACATGGACAGAAAGAGAAAACAAACGAGTTAAACAAGATAGAAAACAGAGACAGAAAAGAAAAAAGGTTCAGAAGCAAGAAAAACAAAAAAGACTTAAAAACAACAAAAGAAACAGAAAAAGCAAAAACTAAACCTCAAATTAAAAAGTTAAAAACAAAACCACAAAAAAAAGACATGAAAATATAAAAAAAACTAAAAACACAACACAAAATACCAGGAAAGACCAGCAGTATATAAAATAAACACAAAATACACTCAACATCAACAAAAACACACAAATTTAACAGAAACAAGAGAAACAAGAGAAACAAGAGAAGACAAACAGAAAAAAAAGACACCAGAGCTGCAAAATAACAAGAAAAAAACCACAACAGCAAAAAAATTATGAAAACTACAAGAAAAGAGACAAAAAACATACAAAGCAGGTTTAACAAACAAAATTGGCAAAAAAAAAGCAAGTAAAGAAAAAAGAGTCAAACAGGAAAGACGGCAGCAAAAAAATAAAAACAAAAAATGTTAAAAGGATAGAAAATACAAAAGATAAAGACTGTCATGTTGTTTTCCAAAGAAAGAACGACCGAACGAGACTCAAATGAATAAATATCAAATTAAACCATAAAGAAATAAAAAGCAGAAACCCACAACAAACCAGTGTGACGACATTAAAAAGACAGTAAATCCCTGCAGTACAACCAGATCGTCCACCGGGGGCAGCGCAGCGCTTCACCATCACAAAACCTTTTAACTCGGGTCCCAGAGTGGAGAAACGCCGACTCAGCTTTGAGGTGTGGACGGCAAAGATGGCGCACCTCTAGGAAAACCATGATGTCATCACCCCCTCTCCCCCCACCACGATGATGTCATCACCCCCTCTCCCCCCACCGCGGTCCGCCATGTCTCTTACTAACCAAAACAATACCGGACTATAAGCAGCGCCACCTGGAGGTGGCGCTGCAGACGCTACTGTAGACCCCCTGTAGACTCTGTAGACCCTCTGTAGACTCCCTGTAGACCCCCTGTAGACTCTGTAGACCCTCTGTAGACTCCCTGTAGACCCTCTGTAGACTCCCTGTAGACTCCCTGTAGACCCCCTTACCGGCGGCTGAGCTGGTCCTCCTTGTCCTGGACCCGGGAGCTTTCCCCCCCCACTGAAGTGGCTCCGGCCGGCAGCTGGCTCAGCTGGTCCATGACCTCCAGCCCCCCCTCCTCGGCGATCTGGTGGATCAGGTCGTCCACCTGGTCCTGGGGCGTGGTCAGGGTCATGGCGGAGCTCATGGAGTCCTCCATCACCTGGAGGGGGCGGGGGGCGGGGGGGTAAATACAATGTGTGTGTGTGTGTGTGTGTGTGTGTGGTGGCTGCAGGAACTCACGGAGGTGTGGACGTCCAGGTTCTGGACTTGAGTTTCGAACTTGTCCATGACAACAGAGACCTTCTGCAGGTCCATGGAGCTCAGAGCTTTGTCCAGAGCCTTGGTCACCTGACCCATGTTCTTAGTGACCTGGGAAGGGGGGGGGGGGTCAGAGAGAGACCATCAACACCAGGAACCTTCTGGAGGATTAAGTACTGCTCGGCGGTGAACTCACCGCCTTCATGGTGACGGCCGTCTGCACTTTGGAGGCCACGGCGTCGACCCGAGACGCCATGCGCAGCCAGTTCACACCCTCGTTCTTTTTCCGGATGGCGTTCTCGGCGTAGACGCGGGCGCACTCCACATTCTTCTGCTGCAGCGCCTGGAAAGATGGAGGAAAGATGGTGGAAAGATGGAGGAAAGATGGTGGAAAGATGGAGGAAAGACGAAGGAAACATGGTGGAGAGATTGAGGAAAATATGTTAACTACTGGTTAGAACTGTTGTAAACTATTAAATATGTTAACTACTGGTTAGAGGCTTTTACTCTGAAACATCTCCTTCTTCTCTACGTTAAGTTTGTAACTGTTGCACCATGTTCCAGCCCACAGGCTGTCAGGCCTCGCCTCTGTTTCCTTCTTTGTGTTTGACAGGAGGGATCCTCACCGCCTTCCTCCTCCTCCTGTTCTGATGTGGAGCGATCTGATTGGAGGATGACTGCTGATTGGCTCAGCTCCGCCCACCAGCTGAAGCCATTTAAGAAGCTCCAGCAGACTCCTCCTGGCGGCTGATGCAGGCGGTGTGAATGTCGGTGACTTCAGAACCACACCAGCGGGTTCCTTTTCTGTTGATTGGCTGTTTTTCTTTGTTTACATCTTTGCTGCTCTCTTGTTTATGGACTTTGTCTCAGTTAAACCTTCTCGTGAAGAAGCTGCTCTTTTGGTTCTAGCAAATCAACCTTTGTATTATTGGGCGATACCTGTTTGGCCCACCTTTGTTATATTATTGTCTTTGGGGTTCTATTTGATGATTGTAAAGCTGAGAACCCAATAAAAGCCTCTCTTCAGCCAAACTCTCCTGGTTATTGTTACGGCCTCCTTCAGGGGTGGGCACTCCTGGTCCTCGAGGACCAGGAGTGCCCACCCCTGGCCTACTTCAACATCCTTGTCTTAGCAGAACCGGGTCAGAACACACCTGAACATGCAGACATACACACTAGAATGTTTTATAGCTTTTCATTTCTATTGCTAAATTTATCAAATATTCAGTTTTTTTTATTATTTAAATAATATTCCACTTTTAAAAAGGTTAATTTTGTTAAAGCAGAATTCTATTTTCTTTACATATCATTGATTTTTTTTAAATTGATCTTTTACTAAAATCAACATTTCTTTCCTTTCTGATCTGTGGAGAAGCTTAATTCTCCTTCTGACTGGAACGTAGAACATTTTAGCCTCTTGATATTTTCTACACTGTTTACCAGGAAGTACTGCAATGGAACCACAAAGACGTTATATTCTCAGAGTTTTACGTAGAAATTGTAAATGTGTTTACAACAATGTATTTACACTCTAGAGGAAAATTGCAGCATAACGTCACATGTCCGTGTAAAAAATAATAAAATAAAAATCAGATTGCAGTAATTAATACATTAATACGTCTTCTATAGACGTTAACAGGTCGACTCACTTTCTTCACTTTGGCTCGCTCTTTATCCGCCTCCTTCTCGGCCTTCTTGGCCAGCCGCTCCAGCTGCTTGGACGTGAACTGCAAACCAAAGAGGAGTTTCACAATGACAGAACGCTTCAGTGTTAAACTGTGTGAGCTGACGGGGGAACACTTTGACTGACGCACCTTCAGCTGGAAGAGTGTTTCTGCAGAGACGGACGCACACGAGACAGTTACAAAACACAGTTAGTCACATATGTGGACATAAAAGTGACATTTCAGAGGGAAGAGAGCTTCATTTTTGATCACATGAAAATGGAAAAGAAAAGAAAACAAGACAAAATTTAAATTGGTTGGTTTATGGAATCAATTTGTTCTAAGCAAATCCATATTGCTATACCGGGCATGTAATAAAAAAACAGCACATATTTATGACTCTGTTTGCATATCGATTAGCTCTACATATAAAATATTGAAGATTTGCAGAAAGGCTTTAATACATCATGTAGTAGGAAACTTCAAACAACCACACAGCAGGTGATAAAGTAGATCCCAGGAAGTGATTATCAAAACAGAATTATTTATGACATCAAAGTATTTTTGAGGATTAAGTGCCTTTAAAAGGCAAGTAGGCTTTTTTTTTTTTGAGGTAATTCATTCATCAGATATAACACTTATGTCACATACAACTTCTCTGAATTCATAATTAATGAATCAACGAATTATATAATTACTGAGACAATGAAAGTCCCACTTTGGTGCTGTAATACGTAAATGTTGTCCTGTTTTATCTTTCGTTCTTTTCTTTCCTAGTTTATTTCCAGAGGACAGTGCACTTTAATGGACCCTCCGGAGTCACTTTGTGTCACTCCGCCGTCACTTTGTGTCACTCCGCCGTCACTTTGTGTCACTCCGCCATAATGACCCATCGCTCATCTTGTTTCATGTCAGAAATGCTCGAGGAGCTAATTAATATAAAGATTCACAGGTTAGTGTCAGATCATCTCACTGTCATTTGCTGAGAAAATATTCATTGAAAAATAAATCGAACAGGGACCCGATTAACACCCAACCTGGAGAGTGAAAATTAGGATTTATTTAGAAAAAAAGGTGAGATTGAGAGGTTGTGTTAGCCACACGCCCAGCTAACCGGCTAATGTTTGCTTCCCGCCGCAGAACGTCGATAAAGTTGAGCGGAATGGAGGCTCAGCTTGTTGAAACGGGACTTACCGTCCATGCTGAGGCCGTGCTGGAGCCCGGGAGTCACACTAAACTGGACTTTCTTCAGCTGTTCGGGGAAATTATGTGGATTTGTTTTGATGTCTCGATGTCACTTCCTGGTTCTGTCGGCGACCACGTGACCAGAGTTCTGTTGCTTCTTCTTCTTCTTCTTCTTCTTCTTCTTCTTCTTCTTCTTCTTCTTCGTCTTCTTTATTTTATTCTCGGCGGGTGCGAGCTCCCTCTGATTTACACTGCCACATAGTGTCAAAGTGCAGTACTGTAAACAGAATAATAGAAGTAATTATGTCAAAGGTTCTAAGTAGTTAGGGCCAAAATTATATGTGTAAAATTGTGTGTCTGTAATTCTTTGTCTATTTTATCAATCTACCTATACTAAGTTTATAATTTCACGGTTTGTATGTATAGAATGATGTTCACTTCTATATAAATAACTGTAGCAAAAGTTCATTTTTAACTTTCCTTTGTTTGTCTTTATTATTTCGGAATTTGTCATCATACACACAGAGACATAAAGTCCTCTCTCTCTCTCTCTCTCTCTCTCTCTCTCTCTCTCTCTCTCTCTCTCTCTCATCTTCATGGAGTATGTGATGTTTATTTCAGTTCCTGTAAATTCACACTTGATGTCATCGTGTAATCAAACTGGACTTTGTGGGTTGTGTCCCCGTTTGCGCTGTAAATCCAGGATCTCTTTCTTTCTGGGCGTCGAGCCACCCTGCAGGATTAGTGTGGGTCACCCAGACGGAGGGTGGGGCGGAGACCATAGGGGGCGTGGCCAGGGGCGTGGCCAGGGCGCAAAACCATGGGGCTGATCTGTCAGGAGGCTGAATGAAGCCCGATGGGGTCTGCAGCCAGCCAGAGTGAAGATTCAGGTAGGGACAACTCTCACACACACACACACACACACACACACACACACACACACACTCACCAGGGGTATTGATTTAATTTTCATTCATTTATTTATTTAAAAGGGACCGTGTACAATATAAAGGTAAATGTTGTCATTCGATGCATCGCAGCAGATTTAGCTGGAGGTCCTGTGGCCAGTAACAGACGGTCCATACATAAAGACATTCACAGGACAATGTTTAAAACACAGAGACGCATACCAAGACATGAAACAACACTAGACAATAAAATGACCCCGACCTACACACACCCCCCCCCACACACATCAACCAGACAAGGCAACATTAAAAATAGTAAAATAAGGCCGTTCCTGGACCAAAGAGAAGCGTTGATCGGTGAGGGCACTGCCGGCTGCTTATCACATGTTTCTTAATCTCCCTTTTAAAGCTCTTGATGGTGGAACACGTCCTTATAGCGCCGGCAGCTTGTTCCACTGTGTTCTGGAACAGTGGAACGGTAGAGTGCCATCGTGCAAAGAAGCAACTCTGGTTGATCTAATGGAGTTTATAGAGCGCTGGTAGACAACACTGTGTAAACAGCCAGCAGACATTTAAAATGTTGAACCATGCATACGCTTGAGAAGAATCTAAAATTCTCCAAACCTAGAAAGTTGTATTTAGTCAAGATGTTACACTGGTGGTGCATAAAAGGTTTTTTATAATCAAAGACCTTTAAGGCTTGTTTATACACTGACTCAAGAGGTCTAATGCAGCCCCTCACTTTATGTAGAGTGAGATATTCTATTTATATCGCCCCCTGCTGGTCAGGAGTCTGTAAAGCTGAGCGCCGCAAAACATCATCAACATTAAAAACCAGGAACTTACAAAGTCACAGGCTCTTCATGTGTTGTGAGTGTGAGTGTGAGTGTGTGAGTGAGAGTGAGAGTGATTGTGAGTGTGAAAGTGTGAGTGAGTGAGTGTGTGAGTGAGAGTGAGTGTGAGTGTGAGTGTGAAAGTGTGAGTGAGAGTGAGTGTGAGAGTGTGAGTGAGAGTGAGTGTGAATGTGTGAGTGAGAGTGTGTGAGAGTGTGAGTGTGTGAGAGTGAGTGTGAGTGAGAGTGTGTGAGAGTGAGTGTGAGTGAGTGTGAGAGTGAGTGTGAGTGAGAGTGAGAGTGATTGTGAGTGTGAAAGTGTGAGTGAGTGAGTGTGTGAGTGAGAGTGAGTGTGAAAGTGTGAGTGAGTGTGAGAGTGTGAGTGAGAGTGAGTGTGAAAGTGTGAGTGAGAGTGTGTGAGAGTGAGTGTGAGTGAGAGTGAGTGTGAGAGTGAGTGTGTGTGAGAGTGTGTGAGTGTGTGAGAGTGAGAGTGTGTGAGAGTGAGTGTGAGTGAGTGAGAGTGTGTGAGTGAGTGTGAGTGTGAAAGTGTGAGTGAGAGTGAGTGTGAAAGTGTGAGTGAGAGTGAGAGTGTGTGAGAGTGAGTGTGAGAGTGAGTGTGTGAGAGTGTGAGTGTGTGAGAGTGTGTGAGTGTGTGAGTGTGTGAGAGTGAGAGTGTGTGAGAGTGAGTGTGAGAGTGAGAGTGTGTGAGAGTGTGAGTGAGAGTGTGTGAGAGTGTGAGTGTGTGAGAGTGAGTGTGAGTGAGAGTGTGTGAGAGTGAGTGTGAGTGAGAGTGTGTGAGAGTGAGTGTGAGTGAGTGTGAGAGTGAGTGTGTGTGAGAGTGTGAGTGTGTGAGAGTGTGTGGGTGTGTGAGAGTGAGAGTGTGTGAGAGTGAGTGTGAGTGAGTGAGAGTGTGTGAGAGTGAGTGTGTGTGAGAGTGAGTGAGTGTGAGAGTGAGTGTGTGAGTGAGTGTGAGAGTGAGTGTGAGAGTGAGTGTGAGAGTGAGTGTGAGTGAGTGTGTGAGTGAGAGTGAGAGTGATTGTGAGTGTGAAAGTGTGAGTGAGTGTGTGAGTGAGAGTGAGTGTGAGTGAGAGTGAGTGAGTGTGAGTGTGAGAGTGAGTGTGAAAGTGTGAGTGAGTGTGAGTGTGAAAGTGTGAGTGAGAGTGAGTGTGAAAGTGTGAGTGAGAGTGAGAGTGTGTGAGAGTGAGTGTGAGTGAGAGTGAGTGTGAGAGTGAGTGTGTGAGAGTGTGAGTGTGTGAGAGTGTGTGAGTGTGTGAGAGTGAGAGTGTGTGAGTGTGAGAGTGAGAGTGTGTGAGAGTGAGTGTGAGTGAGTGAGAGTGTGTGAGAGTGAGTGTGTGTGAGAGTGAGTGAGTGTGAGAGTGAGTGTGTGAAAGTGTGTGAGAGTGAGTGTGTGAGAGTGAGTGAGAGTGAGTGTGTGAGTGAGCGTGAGAGTGAGTGAGTGTGAGAGTGAGTGAGAGTGAGTGTGAGAGTGAGTGAGCGTGAGAGTGAGTGAGTGTGAGAGTGAGTGAGAGTGAGTGTGAGAGTGAGTGTGAGAGTGAGTGAGAGTGAGAGAGTGAGTGAGCGTGAGTGAGTGTGAGAGTGAGTGAGTGTGAGAGTGAGTGTGAGAGTGAGTGAGAGTGAGAGTGAGCGAGTGAGAGTGAGTGTCCTGATGGGTTGTTAAATCTTCCTGTTTCCAGGTGAACTCGACCACTCTCCAGAAGATCCATTCATGAACTAAAGAACTATAATTTAGACCTTTTGAACTTTTTTAGTCATTTTAGCAGATCAAGATATTTTTTACTATTTAATTTTATATTTGAGTTATTTTAGCTGTTTTGTCCATTTTAACGGCGTTTCTATCACTTTGAACCATTTGACCAGTTTCTGCCACTTCGGCACTTTATCTTTTAAAACTTTGCTTCGTTATTCTTCAGAACTCGTCTCCTCATATTAAACATCGCAGGTGAACCAGCGTCGTTCTGTCAGTTTATGTTTCACTAAGTCACATTTAAGAACCATTTTTAAGCTAAAATGTGCAAACGAGTCCCGTTGGATCAGTTTTCCTTCAGATTCATCCAGGGTTCATTTACATAATCATCATCATCATCATCATCATCATCATCATCATCATCATCATCATCATCATCATAATAATCATAATCATAATCATAATAATCATAATAATCATAATAATCATAATAATAATAATCATGATGATGATGATAGTTTAAATAAAATAAAACAAAAGTGCACTATAACAATAATTCATGTTTTCTCAATAAATGCTGCATTAAAGAAGAATAAATAATGATTAAAAACACATTTTTAAATTCCCTTTTGATTGACAGCTTTCATTGAATTATTTTCTTTCAAAAAAATATTACAGTGATTCCATGTGTTGTAAAAATATTATATAAATGATTTAATTCTTTCTAGTAAATTGCTAAATGTATTTATATAAAATTGTATTTGTGGGTTAATGAATACAAATTAAATAAAGAGAGAAACTCTCATTTTAAAATAAAAACTATCAGTAAAGGTGTGTATCTAGCAGGTCAAATTAAATTATAAATGTCAGTATTGATCAGCTGGAAGTGATTCATTAATATCAATATTATGAATGTAGAGGATTAAATACATTTTAATCAATTTGGAGCTTGAATTAAGACGTATCCTGATATTTATTAGCTGAAAATACTAGACTTGTGTTTTATCGAGATAGAATGGAATATTGATTTACTAAACCTCGATGATCTATTTCAATAACAATAATTATTAACTAGAAATGGTGAAAACCTATTTGTTAACTTAAGGTTGAAGGCAGATTACAGTTTAGCAGCAACGACATTTATTACATTTGTTGATTCAATATTTAATATCTGTTGGAAAATCATTCATTAATAATATCAGTCAGAAACAAACATGACAGAAACATAATCTGACTGGATTAAAACTCACCTTTTAAAGAAACTGACATCAATATAATCTGAATTATATAATAAATCTCTGAATAGAAAAGTTTATTGAAATTAAAAGAAAAAAAACACAAAAAGTTTACCGAACCAGACACGAAGTTGCTTTACACTTCAGTAATAATTCCAATTAAAAAAGGTGCTAGCTGCTAACTCTTGTAAAACACTCACACTACAGACACACACACTCACAACACTACACACACACACACACACTACACAATCACACACACACACACACACACACACACACACACACACACACACACACACACACACACACACACACACCACACACACACACACACACCACACACACACACACACACACACACACCACACACACACACACACACACACGACACACACACACACACACACCAGATCCTCCACTCAGCACTTTCACGTCAGCTGACCTGGAGGTCAGTTGAAGGTCACAAGGACTCGAGTATGAGATCAGGTGAAGTGGAACCGAGGCTGGACACACACACACACACACACACACACACACACACACACACACACACACACACACACACACACACACACACACACACACAGAAAGGCCTTAGCATTACAGAAAACTATATTTCAGTGATTCCCCTGGTGGTCTGCAGAGGGACTGCAGCGCTTTTTCACTAAGTACCTTAACTTCTGGACGATAAGCTGTACTATCCAACCAACCATCCATCCAACCAACCAACCAACCAACCATCGAACCAACCAACCAACCAACCAACCAACCATCTAACCAGCCATCCAACCAACCAATCAATCAGCCAACCAACCAACCAACCAACCAACCAACCAACCAACCAACCAACCAACCAACCAACCAACCAACCAACCAACCAACCAACCAACCAACCATCTAACCAGCCATCCAACCAACCAACCAACCAACCAACCAACCAACCAACCAACCAACCAACCAACCAACCATCCAACCAACCATCTAACCAACCAACCAACCAACCAACCAACCAACCAACCAACCAACCAACCAACCAACCAACCAACCAACCATCCAACCAACCAACCAACCATCCAACCAACCATCTAACCAGCCATCCAACCAACCAACCAACCAACCATTCAACCAACCAACCAACCAACCAACCAACCAACCAACCAACCAACCAACCAACCAACCAACCATCTAACCAGCCATCCAACCAACCAACCAACCAACCAACCAACCAACCAACCAACCATCTAACCAGCCATCCAACCATCCAACCAACCATCCAACCAACCATCTAACCAGCCATCCAACCAACCAACCAACCAACCAACCAACCAACCAACCAACCAACCAACCAACCAACCAACCAACCAACCAACCAACCAACCATCCAACCAACCATCTAACCAGCCATCCAACCAACCAACCAACCAACCAACCAACCATCCAACCAACCAACCAACCAACCAACCAACCAACCAACCAACCATCTAACCAGCCAATCAGCCAACCAACCAACCAACCAACCAATCAATCAGCCAACCAACCAACCAACCAACCAACCAACCAACCAATCAATCAGCCAACCAACCAACCAACCAACCAATCAATCAGCCAACCAACCAACCAACCAACCATCTAACCAGCCAACCACAAACCAACCAACCACCCAACCAACCAACCAACCAACCAACCAACCAACCAACCAACCATCTAACCAGCCAATCAGCCAACCACAAACCAACCAACCACCCAACCAACCAACCAACCAACCAACCAACCAACCAACCAACCAACCATCCAACCAGCCATCCAACCAACCAACCAACCAACCAACCAACCATCCAACCAGCCATCCAACCAACCAACCAACCAACCAACCAATCAGCTGGAAACTCTCCTGTACTCAAACAACACGCTCCTGTTATATCTGGTTAAATTTGGACACAAAGAGAAAGAGCACTGTTATTTTTCAGCGCAGAGACTTTTCAATCATCTTCTTCTAACTTCACCTTTTGTCCAGAATAAAAGCTTTCCTGAGTCAGGATGACGTAATAAAGACCCGGGGGGGCGGAGTTAGTTCAGGATGGATGAAGCAGTAAACAGCAGTTTAGTGAGACGGTGACCAGGTGTGTAGTAATCAGTTAGTGGAGTTACAGTAACGTGTCATGATGTAACACTCATGTTCCAAAGGTTTCAGTTTCAGAGGGAGCCGTCCCATCGGAGTGCGACCCGGCCGACTCTTCCTCACGCCGGCCGCTCATCGTCATCACGGCGCCGTCGCGGGACGACCTCCACGCCACGCCGTCCAACGTCACCATTGCCGACGCCGTCAAGGAGCGGCGGCCGGCCTCCACCCCCATCGTGGTGGGGAAGAAACTGGTGACCAGACAGTGACCGGGAGGAGGCACATCCAGAGGCTTCCACACCAGGGGCGGCTGGACAGTAGGGGGCGCCAGCGCGTCCTGTGACATCCTGATGAAAATACCACCAGTAAATGGTTCAAAATAAAACATTCATCTTCATTTACTGAAATAAAAGTTTAAGTATGGAAATGTAACAAATAATTTAAAACCTTATTTCATGGGGGAATCTTACACAAAGGTATTTGACCTTGCACAAAAAATATTACAATAAATTAATATTAATCTGTGACATATGCCTGCCTGCAAATGTAAATAAATTATATTTTTAGTGAGCTTTTTTTGTGTCTCACCGTTTGGTTAGTTTAGACTGAAAATTAAAATGTATTGGTTTATAGAAACATGACAATCCCGTTTCTTATGGCCCAAGTTGGTGAATGTTGTTGTACATCATACCTGTCCGCACAGATTATTGAAAAAACCCAACTTGTAAACACAGATTATGAAACAGTTCCAATAAAATACCTGTATAAGAAATATTAAATAAAAATACACGTTAAGACATTATAAAACAATTGCTATCATGTGAACACACATTATTATACACAGATTATATTATATTGTATATGTATTGTATGATATGAAATTCTAAACTTAGGTAAGCCCATACTTCATTTTCGGATGATTATATGGAATAACATGTTATAATGTTTTTGTCCTGCAGGTAATTCACGTCTTCAAATGAAACCCCGGTAAAGTTCTTGGTCGACCACCCACTGACTGAACACTAGTAGCGGCGGTGGAGGCCCGGGTGGCGGGACTCTCTTTGCCCTCCTGAGCTCAAAACGCTTCTTCAGCAGCGGGATGGAGGCCGCCGGAGAGGATGAACCGGACCCCATAAAGCTGAAGTCCGTTAAAGACAATAAAACCTTCACGGTGCCTCAGAATGACCGGGTAAGACACGCAGTTCCATGTGGAGGAGGGCGGGAGGGAGCCAGACCTCATCCAGGAATCTGCTCATTTAATAATAACATGCACATCCGTGATAAAAACCAAAACGTAAATTACGAATTCACATAGTTTCACAAGACAACATAACCTAATGAGAAAATCGGCTACGATTTGATTGAATGAAAAGTTAACGTTTAGGAGTAATGTTACTTTAAATCCGTCTTCCAATACACGCCCACAACCACCAGCTATTAGCAGTGATGCTAGCTAAACAGATTTTATTAAAAGTTACATCCAAGTGTCGAATATCTAGTTGAATTCTGAATTTAAACAATGTCGGTAAAAGTGGTATTCATCCGTAATATAGCTTTGACATTACATTCTATAAAAAAAAAGAGGTTTTGGACCGTATTGATCTTTGACACCAGACTCAGTTCACGATTCTAGTAATTTTGATAAATAGTCCGAAAATACGATGAAAAATAATCTCAGAAGACACGATTGAACTCTTTTCCGTAATTATCCAACCTGATGAAAAATACGGCTGAAGTTTAAATCAGTTGAAATGTGATAATAATTAGAAAAGTGAGAACTTGTTGTAAACACAGATGCTAACTGAGCAGGTTGAACTTCATATCTTGTTTCAGATTCACGTGTTGAATTGAGTGAATTTAGATGAAGTGATTCTAAATATTGATGCACAAATCACTGTTGCGGGATTGTTTGTGGATAATATGGAATCTGTTTAGCTTTCTGCCTCTTACACTTTAAGTATGTAATTAACAAAGTCAGTATTTTGTGAGTTATTCTGTTTGCATGAGATCCAGATGGTGATCCGGGTTATTGGACACTTCAAATGTGAGAATTCAAACCGTCCAAACTCCTCCAGCAGAAAGGTTTCAAACTGTTCACATCTGTAATTCTATTATCAACCTGAATCAGTTTGAATTGTAAACACTAAATACGTTTACCCTCTGAGCACCATCAACCACTCACTCTCTCACTACATCCACCCTCTGGAATCGAACCAGCAACCTTCAAATTGGGAGACGACCTTTCTCCCACCTGTGCTACGCCATGGGTAGTTGTCACATTATATTTGCTGTTATTGTCCAGCTACTGAGCATGTGCAGAACAACTCCTTACTGCGGCGGCGGCGGCGATCAGGACCAGGACCGCTGAGCAGCACCAGGACCGCTGAGCAGCACCAGGACCGCTGAGCAGCACCAGCTTTTCCACAACAGACTGAGTCAGAGTGTTTTCTAAAAGTTCCACCTTGGAAACCGTGACTCCTAATCTCTGATTCTGTGGTGTGGAACAGTAATGAATAGATCAAAGTAACTGTAACACACGTTGGTCGTCAGATTAAAGAGGGTTTAAACTTGTTAATCCAGGCGTTGGCCAGGCGAGTAAAGCTGAAATTAAATGATTACCCTCATTGATCGGGGGAATCATTAGGAGTCGCTGGCTCTCAGACCCAAATGGAAAACGTCTCACGTCAGAAGGCTAATCTGGGGATTGTGACTCGGCTCAGGACGAGGAGTCTGCAGGTGAAAGGGGGAGGAGTCTGCAGGTGAAGGGAGGAGGAGTCTGCAGGTGAAAGGGGGAGGAGTCTGCAGGTGAAAGGGGGAGGAGTCTGCAGGTGAAGGGAGGAGGAGTCTGCAGGTGAAAGGAGGAGGAGGAGTCTGCAGGTGAAAGGAGGAGGAGTCTGCAGGTGAAAGGAGGAGGGGTCTGCAGGTGAAAGGGGGAGGAGTCTGCAGGTGAAAGGAGGAGGAGGAGTCTGCAGGTGAAAGGAGGAGGAGTCTGCAGGTGAAAGGAGGAGGAGTCTGCAGGTGAAAGGGGGAGGAGTCTGCAGGTGAAAGGAGGAGGAGTCTGCAGGTGAAAGGGGGAGGAGTCCAGGTGAAAGGGGGAGGAGTCTGCAGGTGAAAGGAGGAGGAGTCTGCAGGTGAAAGGGGGAGGAGTCTGCAGGTGAAAGGAGGAGGAGTCTGCAGGTGAAAGGAGGAGGAGGAGTCTGCAGGTGAAAGGAGGAGGAGTCTGCAGGTGAAAGGAGGAGGAGTCTGCAGGTGAAAGGAGGAGGAGGAGTCTGCAGGTGAAAGGAGGAGGAGTCTGCAGGTGAAAGGAGGAGGAGTCTGCAGGTGAAAGGAGGAGGAGGAGTCTGCAGGTGAAAGAGATTTCCCTCCAGAAAGCTCCTGGATCAGTTTCAAACATCATATTAGTGAACCGACTCACTTTGAAAATATCAAAACAATTAAGTTTTGTATTTATATTCATGGTTTTTATACAAAAAGAAACAGTTTTTCAATTCAAACTGTTTAAGTTGATAATTGACTCAATAGTTTAAAACACAAACTGACTGTTCAACAATTAAAACTGAAAATGATTCCTGAAACTTTCTATGATTGTTTTAAACATTTCTGCACATGTTGAATCCTGTCCCCTCCATCTGGATCTCTGTCCCCAACCCAAAGACAAGCTGTCTTGTCTTTATCTCTTTGTGACTTCATGGAACTCTTTAATACTTTAATACAACAAAATTCATTTTTTTTAACCTCAGAACAAACTTAAATAAGTTTTAAAGGCTCATATTATATAAAATCTACTTCCTGAAGGTTCTCCAGCAGTACTACTCGTCCCCATACCTGGACTGACGTCCCAGAAGTGAAGACAGTCTGTCCTCTCTGTCCCTGGCTTGTTCCAGGTTTTAAAAAGTGTGTTGCTCCAAGCAGCCAATCAGAATCAAACCCTATATAGTGTCATCGGGGGTTTAGCCAATCCCAATCAAGGTAGGCCCTCCCTTTGACAGACACAGCAGATTCTGAATGTAGCTCCTATGATCCATATATTCAAATGAGGAAAATCAGGGAGGAGCTAGAAACTTAGAATACTGAAGGTTTCTGGAGCTGACCAGACCAGGAGGAGGAGGAGAACAGGAGGAGGAGGAGAACAGGAGGAGTAGGAGGAGGAGAACAGGAGGAGGAGGAGGAGGAGGAGGGAGGAGGAGGAGAACAGGAGGAGTAGGAGGAGGAGGAGGAGGAGGAGAACAGGAGGAGTAGGAGGAGGAGAACAGGAGGAGGAGGAGGAGGAGGAGGAGAACAGGAGGAGGAGGAGGAGGAGAACAGGAGGAGGAGGAGGAGAACAGGAGGAGGAGGAGAGAACAGGAGGAGGAGGACAGGAGGAGGAGGAGGAGGAGGAGGAGGAGAACAGGAGGAGGAGGAGAGGAACAGGAGGAGGAGGAGAACATGATGAGGAGGAGGAGGAGGAGGAGGAGAACAGGTGGAGGAGGAGGAGAACAGGAGGAGGAGGAGGAGGAGGTGAACAGGAGGAGGAGGAGGAGGAGGACAGGAGGAACAGGAGGAGGAGGAGAACAGGAGGAGGAGGTGGAGGAGGAGGGAGGAGGAGGAGGAGAACAGGAGGAGTAGGAGGAGGAGAACAGGAGGAGGAGGAGGAGAAACAGGAGGAGGAGAACAGGAGGAGGAGAACAGGAGGAGGAGGAGGAGGAGAACATGAGGAGGAGGAGGAGGAGAACAGGAGGAGGAGGAGGAGGAGAACAGGAGGAGGAGGAGGAGAAACAGGAGGAGGAGGAGGAGGAGAACAGGAGGAGGAGGACAGGAGGAGGAGGAGGAGGAGGAGAACAGGAGGAACAGGAGGAACAGGAGGAGGAGGAGAGGAACAGGAGGAGGAGGAGAACATGATGAGGAGGAGGAGGAGGAGAACAGGTGGAGGAGGAGGAGAACAGGAGGAGGAGGAGGAGGAGGAGAAACAGGAGGAGGAGGAGGAGGAGGAGAACAGGAGGAGGAGGAGGAGAACAGGAGGAGGAGGTGGAGAACAGGAGGAGGAGGAGGAGGAGAACAGGAGGAGGAGGAGGAGAACAGGAGGAGGAGAACAGGAGGAGGAGGAGGAGAACAGGAGGAGGAGAACAGGAGGGAGGAGGAGAACAGGAGGAGGAGGAGGAGAACAGGAGGAGGAGGAGGACAGGAGGAACAGGAGGAGGAGGAGAACAGGAGGAGGAGGAGGAGAACAGGAGGAGGAGGTGGAGAACAGGAGGAGGAGGAGGAGAACAGGAGGAGGAGAAACAGGAGGAGGAGGAGGAGAACAGGAGGAGGAGAACAGGAGGAGGAGGAGGAGAACAGGAGAAGGAGGAGAACAGGAGGAGGAGGAGAACAGGAGGAGGAGGAGGAGAACAGGAGGAGGAGGAGAATAGGAGGAGAACAGGAGGAGGAGGAGGAGAACAGGAGGAGGAGGAGGAGAACGGGAGAAGGAGGAGAACAGGAAGAGGAGGAGGAGAACAGGAGGAGAAGGAGGAGAACAGGAGGAGGAGGAGGAGAACAGGAGGAGGAGGAGAACAGGAGGAGGAGGAGGAGAACAGGAGGAGGAGGGGGAGAACAGGAGAAGGAGGAGAACAGGAGGAGGAGGAGGAGAACAGGAGGAGGAGGAGGAGAACAGGAGAAGGAGGAGAACAGGAGGAGGAGGAGGAGAACAGGAGGAGAAGGAGGAGAACAGGAGGAGGAGGAGAACAGGAGGACGAGGAGGAGAACAGGAGGAGGAGGAGGAGAACAGGAGGACAGGAGAACTTCAGTCACTAATTTGTCCAGCTGTCTTCGGTGTCCGTCCTGCGTTTCAGTTTGGAAGTTGTCGCAGCGTCCGGGAGTTCGAGAAGCTGAACCGGATCGGCGAGGGAACGTACGGCATCGTGTGTGAGTGCAGCGAGTCGCTCCACCCGCCGGGACTCCTGGACGTAGAAAATAAAGGTGTGCGTTTCCTCCCTGCAGACCGAGCCCGAGACACCGAGTCCGGCGAGATCGTGGCGCTGAAGAAAGTCCGAATGGACAAAGAGAAGGACGGTGAGACACGAGCTGCTGGGACGAGCTGCAGAGCCCAGCTGATCCTGTGTGTGTGTGTGTGTGTGTGTGTGGTGTGTGTGTGTGTGTGTGTGTGTGTGTGTGTGTGTGTGTGTGTGTGTTGCAGGGATCCCCATCAGCAGCCTGAGGGAGATCACCCTGCTGCTGCGGCTCCGACACCCCAACATCGTGGAGCTGAAGCAGGTGGTGGTGGGGAGTCACCTGGAGAGGTACGCCTCTCACCCTCTCACCCTCCCACCCTCCCACCCTCTCACCCTCTCACCGTCTCACCCTCTCACCCTCCCACCCTCTCATCCTGTCACTTCCTCCGTCCTCCGGGAAGACGTCTGACTGTTTCCTGTCTCGGTGTCTCAGCCTGTTCCTGGTGATGAGCTACTGCGAGCAGGATCTGGCCAGTCTGCTGGAGAACATGGACACGCCGTTCTCCGAGGCTCAGGTAGGACGCGGGAAGCTCCGCCCCCTCCTGATTGACAGGTGAAGGTTCGGTAACTCTGATGGTCTCCTCTATGTCTCCTTGGCAGGTGAAGTGTATCGTCATCCAGCTGCTCCGAGGTTTAGAGTATCTCCACCACAACTTCATGATTCACAGGTCAGACACTCGTCTCGTCTCGTCTCGTCTCGTCTCGCCTCGCCTCTTTAGTTGAGAGTTTGTTTCTGTGTCATGTGACTTGTTGATGTCGGTTTAATTGTTGAACTGTCGGCTGTTTGTACGACGTGACGAGTTTCACCTACTTTATTCTGTGTGTGTGTGTGTGTCTGTCTGTCTGTCTGTCTGTCTGTCTGTCTGTCTGTCTGTCTGTCTGTCTGTCTGTCTGTCTGTCTGTCTGTCTGTCTGTCTGTCTGTGTGGTTCTCTTCATCAGGGACCTGAAGGTGTCTAATCTGCTGATGACAGATAAAGGCTGCGTGAAGATTGGTGAGTCATCGCTCTACGGCTGTAATCTGATTACACCCACGGTGAACAGGCCAGTGCTGACCTCTGTCCGATGTCTCTGCTGATAAAATCAAACCTGTCGGTGTTGAAACGTGGCGGCGCTCAAACAGGTGATACTCGTGTTATTTGCTCCGCCCCCCGTGCTGTCCGGTCGTCATGGAGACGAAACTAGTTACAAACTGAAACGTGACACTCTGATAGTCGCTGCAGCTTGTCGAGATCAGAATCTGGCTCCGTTTTGAAAACGACGCAGTTACCATGTTGGGCCACTAGTGGGTGCTGCTGTTTGTTTGAACTCTCCTCCTTCCTCCTGCAGCTGATTTCGGCCTGGCTCGGATGTACGGGATCCCCCAGCAGCCCATGACGCCCCGCGTGGTCACACTGTGGTGTGTGTGTGTGTGTGTGTGTGTGTGTGTGTGTGTGTGTGTGTGTGTGTGTGTGTGTGTGTGTGTGTGTGTGTGTGTGTGTGTGTGTGTGTGTGTGTGTGTGTGTGTGTGTGTGTGTGTGTGTGTGTGTGTGTGTTTAATCCTCCGTCTGTCTCCCTGCTTCAGGTACAGAGCTCCAGAGCTCCTCTTTGGGACCAAGAGCCAGACTACAGCTCTGGACATGTGGTACACACACACACACACACACACACACACACACACACACACACACACACACACACACACACACACACACACACACACACACACACACACACACACACACACACACACACACACACACACACACACATGTTTGAAAAATTCTTCTAGAGTTTAGATATATTTTCATTTCCACTACAGGAAGCTGTCGCTCCCATCAGTCTTCAAAATGTGATTAATCTGGAGAGACTGAAACTCAGGAAACGTCTTCAATCACGTCTGAAATATTAAACATTAAGAGAGGAAGTGATCGACAGGTTCTGACTGTCCTCGGCTCTTCAGACCCGGCAGACCCTCGTCAGAACCAGAAGTCGGGCTGTGACGTCAGCCAGCTGCTAAAAAACAAAGAGAGTTCATACTCCGTGAAGAAGCTGTCGAACTTGTAGACCACGCCCCCTCATACAGGCCACGCCCCCTCAGACAGTTTATTTCTCACTTCCAATGTTTCCAGAAACAAATTCCTCTGAACTGTTTCAGTGATAAAAGAGAGAGTTTTGTGTCGAGCCGCCATGTTGGCTGGTTTTACCTGCAGGAGCTGAGTGATGCGTTCAGGTGCATCATGTAACTCCGCCTTCCGTCACGTTAACGAGCTGCGGGGCTCAAACAGCAGCGAGGCGACAAGCTAAACATAATTAAAATATGAGTGATGCTGGAACGTGCAGCAGCAGCGTACTTCGGCCCACATGGTTGGAGCAGCAGAACCATGTTTCTTTGGCCAGGCGGAGCTGACGGAGAAATGAGGTCATTTTGTTCAGCAGGACCCTGAAGTGCTGAACTTTCTTCTTGTTCTTATGGAGGCTGAATCGGCCTTTACCGCCCCCTACTGGTGGGACAGTGGGACACAAAAAGAACCTTAGAACATGAGGAGTTTTGGGGAACATGGGAGGTTTGTTAACGTTCGGGGAACAATGGCTTTAGCAGTAACTTATCTGGAATGAGTTCCCTGAACCGATACAGAGTGGAGAGCAGAGGCAGACACACACATTCCTCTGGAATTGTCTAGTTATTGTTGTTGTTGTTGTTGTTGTTGTTGTGTTCCCTGCAGGGCGGTGGGCTGCATCCTGGCTGAGCTACTGGCCCATAAGCCTCTGGTGCCGGCCACGTCGGAGCTCCAGCAGGTCGACCTGATCGTCCAGCTGCTCGGAACGCCCAACCAGAACATCTGGCCGGTGAGACTCCGCCTCCTCACGCCCCCTAGTGGAACGCTCTGGACCGACCCCATCACCTCTGAGGCAATTAATCTGCTCTAATCTCACCAAGTCAGGAAGGTTCTGGTTCTGGTTCTGGCTGCAGCAGCAGTGTTGCTTTGAGCTGCTGGACGGGTTTGAATTCTTCTTAATCTCAGAGATTAACTGCTCCTTCAGTAATCTGGAAACTGCTCTGCAGAGTGTCTCTGTGTGTGATTGGTCAGACGCTGCAAGCTCCACCCCTTTCATGTGAACGCTCACACCTGGTCTGGGTAGAACCAGAGAGTTGAGAACCTGCTTGGTAGTAAAGTTATCAGGATCCAAAGTGTCTGGATCAGTTAACCAGGAAACAGATCCTGATATGTTGATCACGGTTCCTAGAACAGGTCTCAGGTTCTAGTACAGGTCTCAGGTTCTAGTATAGGTCTCAGGTTCTAGTACAGTCCTCAGGTTCTAGTACAGGTCTCAGGTTCTAGTACAGGTCTCAGGCTCTAGTACAGGTCTCAGGTTCTAGAACAGGCCTCAGGCTCTAGTACAGGTCTCAGGTTCTAGTACAGGCCTTGGGTTCTAGTACAGGTCTCAGGTTCTAGTACAGGCCTCAGGTTCTAGTACAGGCCTTGGGTTCTAGTACAGGCCTTGGGTTCTAGTACAGGTCTCGGGTTCTAGTACAGGTCTCGGGTTCTAGTACAGGTCTCAGGTTCTAGTACAGGTCTCAGGTTCTAGTACAGTCCTCAGGTTCTAGATCAGGTCTCAGGTTCTAGTACAGGCCTTGGGTTCTAGTACAGGCCTTGGGTTCTAGTACAGGTCTCGGGTTCTAGTACAGGTCTCAGGTTCTAGTACAGGTCTCAGGTTCTAGTACAGTCCTCAGGTTCTAGTACATGTCTCAGGTTCTAGTACAGGTCTCAGGTTCTAGTACAGGCCTCAGGTTCTAGATCAGGTCTCGGGTTCTAGTACAGGCCTCGGGTTCTAGTACAGGCCTTGGGTTCTAGTACAGGTCTCGGGTTCTAGTACAGGTCTCGGGTTCTAGTACAGGTCTCGGGTTCTAGTACAGGTCTCAGGTTCTAGTACAGTCCTCAGGTTCTAGTACAGGTCTCAGGTTCTAGTACAGGCCTCAGGCTCTAGTACAGGTCTCAGGTTCTAGTACAGGCCTCAGGCTCTAGTACAGGTCTCAGGTTCTAGTACAGGCCTCAGGTTCTAGTACAGGTCTCTAGTCCATCAACACACACAAGCAGATGATTGTCGCGTTGATCAAATGAGTTTTGAGCCTCATCAGGAAAATTCTTGTTATTCAGTTTCTTGTTTCTCAGGATGTTAAAGTGTGTGTGTGTGTGTGTGTGTGTGTGTGTGTGTGTGTGTGTGTGTGTGTGTGTGTGTGTGTGTGTGTGTGTGTGTGTGTGTGTGTGTGTGTGTGTGTGTGTGTGTGTGTGTGTGTGTGTGTGTGTGTGTGTGTGTGTCAGGGTTTCTCTCAGCTGCCTCTCATTGGTCAGTACACTCTGAGGAAGCAGCCGTACAACAACCTGAAGAATAAATTCAACTGGCTGTCAGAGGCTGGACATCGACTGCTCAACCTGCTGCTCATGTACGACCCACAGCGCAGGTAATCTGTAATCTGGAAGTTATTGGGGGAGATGCTCTATAATCTGGATGTTGTTGCAGCCAGTACTAAAGTAATCTGTTACTCTGTTCTAGAGCGACGGCTAAAGACAGCCTGGAGAGTTCATACTTTAAGGAGAAACCTCTGCGTGAGTCTGAAGGAGTGAAATCATTCCAGAGCGACGTCTCGTCTCCTCACCCCTCCCCCTCTCTTCACCCCCTCCCCCCTCCCCCCCCTCCTAACCCTCCTGCTCTGTCCACAGCCTGCGAGCCGGAGCTCATGCCGACGTTTCCTCACCACCGCAACAAACGAGCTTCTAATCCGGCCGAGAGCCGAGCGGCCAAGAGGAGCAGAGTGTGAGACGAGGGTGAGACGAGGGTGAGACGACCCCGCCCACACAGCAGCTTCACAACACGCTTCTTTTGAAATGTCAGCTTTTATTCAGTCGGGTTAAATTAGTAGTGATGGTGAGTTACATGGGGGGGGGGGGGGGGGGGGGGGGGGCTCACAGCAGAAAATAATACTTCAAGTGTAAACAGTGATGGAGTGACCATCAGCCTGGCAGAGACGTGCCTCTCACACACACACACACACACACACACACACACACACACACACACACACACACACACACACACACACACACACACACACACACACACACACACACACACACACACACACACACACACACACACACACGATTTCAGTTTCACAGATTATTTCCAAAATCAGCTTTCAGTCATTTACAAGTTTTTCTTAAATCAAAGTGCAAAAAGTCAGTTTTCTTTCTTCATCTTGTGAAACACAGGAAAGGTTGAGATTAAAGTTTAAATAAAAGAAGTAATGTAACAATTTTAAATGACAAAGTTCTTCAGACTAAACACAGAATTATAATTTTGGCCCATTGGAAACTTGAACTGAATCATCTGTTGGTTTGAGGAATGAGGATTTCTAACCTGTTACGTCATTTCATTTTCTGAGGCCGGGTGTGAAGAGAGTCTTGTTGCTCCCTCTTGTGGTGGGAACAGGCATTACAGGAGAAGTTTCAGTCAGTTGTGGGTCAGGTACGCCTCTGCTGTGGAGAACGATGAACGACTTCTTTTAAATAACAAAATAAGGAGCTCTGGAACACAGACATGAACAAACAAACAAACAAACAAACAGCCGCATGCCTGGCAGGAGAACTGAATGTCTTGTTTCTTCAAATTGTCCAGCGGCAGCAGAGCGTATTGTCCCTCCGTCGGAGCGGCCATGAAGAGTTCCTGTCGCTAACTGGAGGAGGAAGATCTACGGTCGCGCTCAGCCCACGTCCTCCAAGAGGATGAGGAGGGAGGAGGAAGGGGGCGGGGCTAGACTCTCAGCCCTCCATCCCAAAGTCCTCTGTGAACTTCTTGACCTTCAGCAGGTCCTCGGTGTTGACGGTGGGACGAGTGGTGGACAGAGAGCGCAGCATGTCCGACTGGAACACACACACACACACACACACACAGTTTTGTGTTTTTTAGAGAATCTTGACGATGTAAGCACGTCCTCACACTTTCCTGAGATTTTCTTCATTTAAAATGGAATAAAAAGTTTTTTTCTGATTTTAAAAGATTTGCTGCGGATCTGTTGTTTCTGTTAAAAGTACCTAGACTGTGTATGTGGTTTTATAAATAAAGTTGAATTGAAGTTACACACAAAGTCTCAAAATGTGTTTTGGTTTTCTTCTTGCAGAGATATTAAGACTGTTTGTGGCCAAACTGCTGAAATATAATAAATCTAAAACGGCTCTTTGTTTTCATATGTAAATCATCCAGTAGGGGGCGACATTTCTCCCAGAACATGCTGGATGGATATACTGTATATGTATATTATATATAGAGAGAGATATTAGATAACATTCTTACTGCTATATTTACAAATATAATAACTATTCTTCATCCAGAAAGATAATTATAAAATATAACTTGATTATCGGAGAAGATTTGACAAGTTTACTTCTTCCTTCCCCTTTTCAGGCATTTTAATTAAATATATGAGGTATACGAGTATACTTAAACATGGATTATATATTTTGTTTAACTATATTTTCTCATCAAACGGTATATGTATATATATTTTATTGTGCGTGAGTATTCCGGTTATGTATGTGATTACACAAAATGTTTGAAATGTCACATGCCTGAGATGAATTAAAAAAAATAAAATAAAAAAAAGGCAACCATACGTGATGTTTGGTGTAATTTTAGTGGTAAAAGGTGACACTAATAATCAATAGTGAAATGAGTGGATATGGAGGCTCCTGAGCAGGTCTGGTCCCTCTCACCATGCAGACGATGGGCTCCAGCAGTTTGTCGCTCGGCACCTCCATCCAGGTCATCTCCACGGCCGCGGGGTCGCCGGGGGAACAAGGGGTCAGCAGGTCGTCCACCATCAGCTGGTTGTTGCTCCGGGACGGACCCCGAACCTGCAGGGCGGGGAGGAGGCAGCTCAACTCCAGCGTGTGTGTGTGTGTGTGTGTGTGTGTGTGTGTGGGGTGTGTATGTGTGTGTGTGGGGTGTGTATGTGTGTGCGTGGGGTGTGTATGTGTGTGTGTGTGTGTGCGTGGGGTGTGTATGTGTGTGTGTGTGTGTGGGGTGTGTATGTGTGTGTGTGTGTGTGTGGGGTGTGTATGTGTGTGTGTGGGGTGTGTATGTGTGTGCGTGGGGTGTGTATGTGTGTGTGTATGTGTGTGTGTGTGTATGTGTGTGTGTGCGTGGGGTGTGTATGTGTGTGTGTGTGTGTGCGTGGGGTGTGTATGTGTGTGTGTGTGTGTGGGGTGTGTATGTGTGTGTGTGTGTGTGTGGGGTGTGTATGTGTGTGCTTGGGGTGTGTATGTGTGTGTGTGCGTGGGGTGTGTATGTGTGTGTGTGTGTGTGTGTGTGTGTGTGTGGGCGTGGGGTGTGTGTGTGTGTGTGTGTGTGTGTGTGTGTGTGTGTGTGTGTGTGTGTGTGTGTGTGTGTGTGTGTGTGTGTGTGTGTGTGTGTGCTGTCACCTTCTTGAAGTGCGTGGCTGACTGCACCTTGCGGACCGGCTGCATGAGGGCGTCCCGTACGATGATGCTGATGTCCGCTCCAGAGTAGCCGTCGGTCTTGTGGGCGAGCTGCCGCAGGTCGACCTCGCTCAGGCTGTGCGGCGTGTTTCCCAGGTGGAGGCGGAACATCTGAGCGCGAGCCGGCTCCTCCGGCAGCGGGATGTAGATCCGCTTCTCAAACCTGAGGCGCCACAGACACCGTCCAGGTGAGGACAGAACAAGACGGAAACAAGCTGGAGGGGGAATGAGTCTGCTTTTGCTCTGGTGTCACTGTGCTGCTCTGGAGTCAAAGTGCTGCTCTGGTGTCACTGTGCTGCTCTGGAGTCAAAGTGCTGCTCTGGAGTCACAGTGCTGCTCTGGAGTCAAAGTGCTGCTCTGGAGTCACAGTGCTGCTCTGGTGTCACAGTGTTGCTCTGGAGTCACTGTGCTGCTCTGGTGTCACAGTGTTGCTCTGGAGTCACAGTGTTGCTCTGGTGTCACAGTGCTGCTCTGGAGTCACAGTGCTGCTCTGGAGTCACAGTGCTGCTCTGGAGTCAAAGTGCTGCTCTGAAGTCAAAGTGCTGCTCTGGAGTCACAGTGCTGCTCTGGTGTCACTGTGCTGCTCTGGAGTCAAAGTGCTGCTCTGGAGTCACAGTGCTGCTCTGGTGTCACAGTGTTGCTCTGGAGTCACAGTGCTGCTCTGGAGTCACAGTGCTGCTCTGGTGTCACAGTGCTGCTCTGGTGTCAAAGTGCTGCTCTGGAGTCACAGTGCTGCTCTGGTGTCACAGTGTTGCTCTGGTGTCACTGTGCTGCTCTGGAGTCAAAGTGCTGCTCTGGTGTCACTGTGCTGCTCTGGAGTCAAAGTGCTGCTCTGGAGTCACAGTGCTGCTCTGGAGTCACTGTGTTGCTCTGGAGTCACAGTGCTGCTCTGGTGTCACAGTGTTGCTCTGGAGTCACTGTGCTGCTCTGGTGTCACAGTGTTGCTCTGGAGTCACAGTGCTGCTCTGGAGTCACAGTGCTGCTCTGGAGTCAAAGTGCTGCTCTGGAGTCACAGTGCTGCTCTGAAGTCAAAGTGCTGCTCTGGAGTCACAGTGCTGCTCTGGTGTCACAGTACTGCTCTGGAGTCAAAGTGCTGCTCTGGAGTCACAGTGCTGCTCTGGTGTCACAGTGTTGCTCTGGAGTCACTGTGCTGCTCTGGAGTCACAGTGTTGCTCTGGAGTCACAGTGCTGCTCTGGTGTCACAGTGTTGCTCTGGAGTCACAGTGCTGTTCTGGAGTCACAGTGCTGCTCTGGTGTCACAGTGTTGCTCTGGAGTCACTGTGCTGCTCATGTGTCACAGTGTTGCTCTGGAGTCACAGTGCTGCTCTGGAGTCAAAGTGCTGCTCTGGAGTCACAGTGCTGCTCTGGAGTCACTGTGCTGCATGCAGCTCATGCTGCTGCTGTAAAACGTGTCAAACCAATTAATTAAATTAACCCTTTATTTTTTATAGCACGAATATTTATTAACAAATTTATAAAAATATATAGTATTTAATTTATTATTTAAGATGATGTTGGCTCCACATCATGACGGGGAAAAGCTCTGATGACTCCGCGGTCGTACTGTATTGTAATGGAACTACTCAGGATGAGTAGAGTAGAGTAGAGTAGAGGGGAGTAGAGTAGAGTAGAGTAGAGGGGAGTAGAGTAAGGTTGAGGAGGTACTGGTGGAAAGGTGCCTAAAGATATGTTGAGTTCAGGGAGTAACTAGTCACTGTAATCGAGTACTAATCTCCACCAACAGAGAAAGACCTCTGACCTCCTGCGGATGGCGGCGTCCAGCACCCAGGGGATGTTTGTGGCTCCGAGCACCAGGATGCCGTCGTTGTTGTTCCCCACTCCTGCACAGACAGACGGTCAGCGCTCGTGCTGCGTCCAGCGCTGCTGGGAACGTCCAGAGAACCCCCGCTGGGCGGACTCACCCTGCATCTGGACCAGGAACTCCGTCTTGATGCGGCGCGCCGCCTCGCTCTCGTTCTCGTTCCTGGAGCCGCACAGCGAGTCCACCTCGTCGATGAAGATGATGGAGGGTTTGTGCTGGCGAGCCAAGTCGAAGAGGTTCTTCACCAGCCTGACAAACACACGGGAGGGCGCCGTTACAGCCGGGGATCACGGGACTCGTCTCTCCGTTTGACTTTTACTATAGTGAAGAAAATCAACGACGCGCGGCTGCAATGCTAACCCTGCAGGAAGCTAAGGAAGTTAGCTTTGGCACTAGCATCACCTTCAGACGCCGTTTTCACGTTTCAGCCAAAAGGTTTGAGAAAAGTTTTGTTTGCACGGCAATGTTTTGAAAATGATGTAGTTTGCATGTTAGGCCACCAGACGGCGCTGTTGTTTGTCTTTGTAATGAAAGCACAGAAGAAGAGACACAGCAGGAGGACTGAGTGGAGAGATGAGCTCAGACTAAAGAGGGAAAGAAGAGTGCAGCGCTCCGTACTTCTCACTCTCTCCCAGCCACTTGGACATGAGGTCGGAGGACGAGACGGAGAAGAAGGTGGAGTTGTTGGCCTCGGTGGCCACGGCCTTGGCCAGGTACGACTTCCCCGTCCCCGGAGGCCCGAACAGCAGGATGCCTCTCCAGGGGGTCCGTTTACCTGCCGACCACACACCTTTCAGTTAGCGGCCAAACGCTGACATCCAGCTTCTTCAAACTTCACTGAAAACAAAGGAACCAGTGGAGTCGAGGCTCAGTTCAGATTACAGCTTCTTCTTCTTAATGGGAAAGACTGAAATATAAACAAAGACCAAGAAACTCAAACGTTTCCTGAACATGTGACTGAGAAAGTTAAGCTTATTCCTACCATTACGCTTAAACTACAGCCGCAGGTCCACCGCAGAGCGCGGCAGAGCAGGAGGATACGGGACGGCAGAGCAGGAGGATACGGGACGGCAGAGCAGGAGGAGACAGGGCGGCAGAGCAGGAGGATACGGGACGGCAGAGCAGGAGGATACGGGACGGCAGAGCGTGGCAGAGCAGGAGGTTACGGGACGGCAGAGCAGGAGGATACGGGACGGCAGAGCGTGGCAGAGCAGGAGGTTACGGGACGGCAGAGCAGGAGGACACGGGACGGCAGAGCGTGGCAGAGCAGGAGGTTACGGGACGGCAGAGCAGGAGGACACGGGACGGCAGAGCGTGGCAGAGCAGGAGGAGACAGGGCGGCAGAGCAGGAGGTTACGGGACGGCAGAGCAGGAGGTTACGGGACGGCAGAGCGCGGCAGAGCAGGAGGTTACGGGACGGCAGAGCGTGGCAGAGCAGGAGGTTACGGGACGGCAGAGCAGGAGGTTACGGGACGGCAGAGCGCGGCAGAGCAGGAGGATACGGGACGGCAGAGCAGGAGGTTACGGGACGGCAGAGCGTGGCAGAGCAGGAGGATACGGGACGGCAGAGCAGGAGGTTACGGGACGGCAGAGCGCGGCAGAGCAGGAGGTTACGGGACGGCAGAGCAGGAGGTTACGGGACGGCAGAGCAGGAGGTTAAGGGACGGCAGAGCAGGAGGTTAAGGGACGGCAGAGCAGGAGGTTACGGGACGGCAGAGCAGGAGGTTAAGGGACGGCAGAGCAGGAGGTTACGGGACGGCAGAGCGCGGCAGAGCAGGAGGTTACGGGACGGCAGAGCGTGGCAGAGCAGGAGGTTACGGGACGGCAGAGCAGGAGGTTACGGGACGGCAGAGCGCGGCAGAGCAGGAGGTTACGGGACGGCAGAGCAGGAGGTTACGGGACGGCAGAGCGCGGCAGAGCAGGAGGATACGGGACGGCAGAGCAGGAGGTTACGGGACGCAGAGCGTGGCAGAGCAGGAGGTTACGGGACGGCAGAGCAGGAGGTTACGGGACGGCAGAGCGCGGCAGAGCAGGAGGTTACGGGACGGCAGAGCAGGAGGTTACGGGACGGCAGAGCAGGAGGTTAAGGGACGGCAGAGCAGGAGGTTAAGGGACGGCAGAGCAGGAGGTTACGGGACGGCAGAGCAGGAGGTTAAGGGACGGCAGAGCAGGAGGTTACGGGACGGCAGAGCAGGAGGTTACGGGACGGCAGAGCGCACCCAGGACCAACTCTGTCTCGCCGTCCACCACAGAAAGGACGGTGAAATGTAGGCGGGGTTGAGAACGACTCAGAGTCCAGAGGAGAACCTGGAAGGGAGTCGTTCTCTGTGACTCAGGTTAAACTTTAACAGCAGCGTCCTGTTCCTGCTGATCCTCCTCCTGTTCCTCCTGTTCTCCTCCTCCTCCTGTTCTCCTCCTCCTCCTGTTCCTCCTGTCCTCCTCCTCCTGTTCCTCCTGTTCTCCTCCTCCTCCTGTTCACCTCCTCCTCCTGTTCTCCTCCTCCTCCTGTTCCTCCTGTTCTCCTCCTCCTCCTGTTCCTCCTGTCCTCCTCCTCCTGTTCCTCCTGTTCTCCTCCTCCTCCTGTTCCTCCTGTTCACCTCCTCCTCCTGTTCTCCTCCTCCTCCTGTTCCTGTTGATCCTCCTCCTGTTCCTCCTGTTCTCCTCCTCTTCACCTCCTCCTGTTCTCCTCCTCCTGTTCACCTCCTCCTCCTCCTCCTGGTCTCCTCCTCCTCCTCCTCCTGTTCTCCTCCTCCTCCTCCTCCTGTTCACCTCCTCCTCCTCCTGTCCTCCTCCTCCTCCTCCTGTTCTCCTCCTCCTCCTCCTGTTCTCCTCCTCCTCCTCCTCCTGTTCTCCTCCTCCTGTTCTCCTCCTCCTCCTCCTGTTCTCCTCCTCCTCCTCCTCCTCCTCCTCCTCCTGTTCTCCTCCTCCTCCTGTTCCTCCTGTTCACCTCCTCCTCCTGTTCTCCTCCTCCTCCTGTTCCTGTTGATCCTCCTCCTGTTCCTCCTGTTCTCCTCCTCTTCACCTCCTCCTGTTCTCCTCCTCCTGTTCACCTCCTCCTCCTCCTCCTGGTCTCCTCCTCCTCCTCCTCCTGTTCTCCTCCTCCTCCTCCTCCTGTTCACCTCCTCCTCCTCCTGTCCTCCTCCTCCTCCTCCTGTTCTCCTCCTCCTCCTCCTGTTCTCCTCCTCCTCCTCCTCCTCCTCCTGTTCTCCTCCTCCTGTTCTCCTCCTCCTCCTCCTGTTCTCCTCCTCCTCCTCCTCCTCCTCCTCCTCCTGTTCTCCTCCTCCTCCTTGTCTGGTCGGTCCAGAAACCTTCAGTATTCTAAGTTTCTAGCTCCTCCTTGATTTTCCTCATTTGAATATTGGATCATAGGAGCTGCATTCAGAATCTGCTGTGTCTGTGTGAGCTGGACTGGCTCCGCCCACACATGCCCATCTTGGGAAGAGGAGGAAGTACTTCCTCTCGTGGTGCCATGTGCCAGAGCAGAGCTGCCTGACTGTGGGAGGAGTCAAAGGGAGGGCCTACCTTGATTGGGATTGGCTAAACCCCCGATGACACTATATAGGGTTTGATTTCTGATTGGCTGCTTGGAGCAACACACTTTTTAAAAGCTGAAACAAGCCAGGGACAGAGAGGACAGACTGTCTTCACTTCTGGGACGTCAGTCCAGGTATGGGGACGAGTAGTCCTGCTGGAGAACCTTCAGGAAGTAGATTTTATATAATATGAGCCTTTCAGTGTTTTGTTGAAAAAGAAGTTGAGCTGCGATTCTAGTCTGAACTCTACTGAGGATTCTACTTTGTTGGTTCACACACGTCATTCTGAGCCTCGTTTACACGACAAAGTGAAAGAAAACTAAAAGTTCTTGTGTTTTCACTTCACAAAAGTTTCTCGTTTACGTGGCAACATCTTGAATAGGATGCATGTTTCCATGGAAACAGCAGAAATGCTGAAAATGATTTCATGCAGAGCAACGAGACGATTCAGAGTTTTCACTAGAGAACATGGTGTAAAGGGGCCTGAGGTGTCCTGGGACCCACCGGTGAACAGGTGGGGGAACTTGATGGGCAGGATGACGGCTTCCTTCAGCGCTTCCTTGGCTCCCTCCAGGCCAGCCACGTCGTTCCACCTCACGTTGGGCTTCTCCATCACGATGGCACCTGCAGCCAGAGGAGAGCATCCAGAGGAGCCCCACCCAGAAACACTTTCACACTAAACCACTGAAACCGTTTTCTGAAGCAGCTTTGGAACGAGGCTGTGAATGCTGACCGACAGGCTCAAACATTCACAATCACGTCTCAGATCACAAAGAAAAACCTATTGCAGTTTGAAGATTTACACTTAAAGGGACTAAATGAATGAAGAGAAGCTCCACAGCCTCCAGAATAAAAGCATGGAGGCCGGGAGCAGCTGGAGGAAACACCAGTAAACTGAATCTATTCACCAGCAAACTGAATCTGTTCACCAGTAAACTGAATCTATTCACCAGCAAACTGAATCTGTTCACCAGTAAACTGAATCTGTTCACCAGTAAACTGAATCTGTTCACCAGTAAACTGAATCTATTCACCAGTAAACTGAATCTGTTCACCAGTAAACTGAATCTGTTCACCAGTAAACTGAATCTATTCACCAGTAAACTGAATCTGTTCACCAGTAAACTGAATCTGTTCACCAGTAAACTGAATCTATTCACCAGTAAACTGAATCTGTTCACCAGTAAACTGAATCTGTTCACCAGTAAACTGAATCTATTCACCAGTAAACTGAATCTGTTCACCAGTAAACTGAATCTGTTCACCAGTAAACTGAATCTATTCACCAGTAAACTGAATCTGTTCACCAGTAAACTGAATCTATTCACCACATTGAACAGAAAACTCCTCAAACAGAAATTCTACACACAGACTTCACTTGGATTTCTGTGTTTCAGCTTCTAAAAGTGAATCCAACTTCAAAACAATAAAGATCACTGATATCGCCAAGACGCCACACTGCCACCTTCAGGCCAAACTGAGGAATTACAACTGCAGATACATACATACATACATACATACATACATACATACATACATACATACATACATACATACATACATACATACATACATACATACATACTCACCCATCAGCTGCTCCTGCAGCTTCTTCTTCTCAGGGTTTTCTCCTTCGCTGTCGCTGTCGCTCCTACACACACACACACACACACACACACACACACACACACACACACACACACACACACACACACACACACACACACACACACACACACACACACACACACACACACACACACACACACACACGTCAACACCAGAGTGTGTGTGTGTGTGTGTGTGTGTGTGTGTGTGTGTGTGTGTGTGTGAGCAGCAGCTCACTTGTCGTTGCTCTGCGCCTCCTTCACGGGCTTCTTGCCCTGCTTGTCCTTGTTCTTCAGGTAGTCCTTGAGCTTCTCGGCCCGGTCCAGGTACTGCATGCACTTGGCCCGGATGCTCTCCTTGGCCTTGTCGCTGTGCGCCTCATCTGGAAGGAAACGCTCAGCTCACTTATTCAAACCAACATCTTCCTTTGTTTCACTCTCCCATCCTCCCAGACTTCGGTCCTCATCACATGATCATCAGTGTGACTGGATCACCAGTGGAGGATCACCAGGTCCCGTTTCCACCGACTCTGAACGAAGTGATGGGACCTGAGAAAGGTGCTGCGGCGCTCACATTTGATGGCGTGCAGGAAATACTCCACGGCGTGCTGGTACAGGCGCAGAGCCTCCTCATAGTTCTTGGCCTTGTCCTCCTCGGTGGCTTTGGTGACCAGATCGATCGCTTTCTGCAGGAAACAGCAGGACCAGAGCGGCGTTATGACAGAGAGGAGACTCTGGGACATGAAGCCTCACCGCAGCTCTTAAAGGCACAAAACAGATTAGATTAGATTATAGACACGACATTGTGTTGATTCATTTCATCATTCATTAAAAAAACTAACATATTATTTTATTCTTGAATTGATATTATTTTTTGTTAAGTTTGTGTTTGAAATCAGATCAAAAATCTGCAGGATAATTTTATATTTATTTATTTTCATTTGTTTTGATTTAATCATTTAGTTTAAATATTTATTGATTTTTATTTTTTGATTCACAACTTTCACCAAAATAACAATAAACTCTGTGTTCAATCATTTATTGTTGTTATTTCTAATATAATAGTCTTGTTTTTGTTATTTCATCTGTGTATTTTGTAATTCTTTTAAAAAAAGTGTTCAAACTGTCTAAAATGTTTTAATAGTATTTTTTTCTTTGTTTTGTGATAACCTGTCGTAAAAGTAACATCATATTAATCTTTTCCAATGCGCTGCATAAAAAAAAGTCAAAAAACTGGAAACATTTAGAACAAATTTATAAGAATCTGACTCTGATTGTTCTTCATGGTTTTTCAGATGGAACCTGTCAGGTCACAGAGCGTAAAGTACATCAGCTCTAAATGTGAGAACAACAAAGAAAACATCTCTGACATATCAGAAGAGGTTTCTAACAAAGCATAAAAACTCTTTTTCTGTTGGTTTGACTTTTTAGAACAAAAGGCAGAGATGATCTGTGGAAATATCTGGAACCCAAACAAGATGTCAGGATGATCAGATGTCATATTTAGTTACTGCAGTTTTCCAGCCTCCAGGGTGGAGATCAGGGTGGAGATCAGCCTCCAGGGTGGAGATCAGGGTGGAGATCAGCCTCCAGGGTGGAGATCAGCCTCCAGGGTGGAGATCAGGGTGGAAATCAGCCTCCAGGTGAGGCTGTAGTGAAGCTGCAGGCAGGGTTTCGGTGGGTGGAGATGAATAAATAAATAACACACGTGTCTGTGAGCACGTGACACCCCAGAAGCCTGAACTCGTCCTGGAGCCTCGTTGATCAAAACAACAGAAACGAGTTAAAAAGCGCGCGATGCTATAAAGAGTAATGCTAACAGGCCCGGCTAACGGCGACACGTCCCGTCAGAAACAGCCCGTAATTCACCAACCAGCAGCTCTGATAACCAATATAATCCTCCAACACGCTGGATTTAACCACCTTCTGTTCAATAAATGGTAGTTTAGCCGCGCCAAACGCTAATTTCACTGTAAACTGCGCACGCTAACTCCGTTAGCATCAGCTGTTTGATTCACATTGACGTCGCATTAGCATTTAGCTTCACTTAGCTTAACTCCCATGACAGAAACGACTAAAACGTTTTTAAAAACACTCAATGTTGTTGCAACTGTGTCCAATAAAACTGTTGGTTTATCTTCGGGTTGCGAGCATCGTTGTTTTGATTGGGAATCATCACGTTAATACTCGTAAAATGACCAAATAACACCGGATGTGGTATATTACAAGACTTTATGTCTGGTCATGACTCCATTCATGATACCGAGTGTTTTCTGTCTTATTCACAGGGATACAATTGATTTACTTAGATCACTTTGGCCTGACAGGTGTTTCACAGAGTTCTGCATTCGGAGAATCGTGTCCCTCTGCGGGGGCGCGCACCGAGTTTGACCGCACCAAGACTTTGTAGAGATTTCTGAGGAGATTACTCTCAGATTACTCTGATTACTCTCTTCATACATGAAAATAACCTGAGTCAGATTTATTAATGATGGCAAACTGCACACAGATTAGAAATCTGGTGATAAAAGTCACTGATCGTCAATAAATACTCTTTACAAAGTGATTTTGGCAGAGGCGTGCTTAAAATGTGATTAAAAATATATATATTAGTATTGTGTGAAATGATTTTAAACAAGACTTTGATTTTAAAGCAGGTCAGCTCTGTTAATACATGTTATTGTTAAGCTGCTGTAGGTTTGGACTTTTTCAGACACTGTCCCTCAGAGAGGCACAGAGGGTCCTGCTCAGGGACCCCCAGTGCATGTTTTTGGGAATGTGGGAGGAAACCAGAGTACCTGGAGGAAAACCCACGCACACACAGGGAGAACATGCAAACTCCGGGCCATATTTGAACCCTCGGCCGTCTTGCTGTGAGGCGAGTGCTCACCACCGCTCCACCGTGCAGGATCATGATCATTGTCCGAGCAAAGCACCTTGTGCTGTTTAACCTCCAATCAACTAATCTCATATATTTATTTTTTTACATTTTTACTAGATGAAAATACAAAAAAAAAAAAAGGAATTAGGAATAAGTAATGTCATTGTGGGTAAATACTGTAAAATTCCTGATCCATAATGGACATTTTCTAAAACAGCGTTGAATTGTTTGGCACATAATTTCTTACTTAAATAAGTATTCTGCATGACTGTAGATGGGCTGTTGTGGACATTGATTGATTTCTGCCTTTATCAGTTAAAAATCAGCAGAGCAGCTGTGATGTATTTTCAGATAATGTAGATGTTTTTATACAAGTTATGGAAAAAGGATTTATATATTTGTATGTGTGCGCGTGCCCGTGGATAAACAGGTGTATAGATACTCAAATTAGTACAATTTTCTTTTTTAAAACGTGTATTTTGAAAGTGTTTGACATGTTATTATACAATTGATAGTAGTAATAATAACTATTGTTGAGAACTGAATTGCTAAAATAGATTTTTAGTTTAAAACAAGCATATGTTTTATCTGAAGAAGCTGAAAAAAAAAATACAATTGATTTACACGCTTGTGGCGTGCGCGCTCCCGCCCCCTCAGCTCGTTGCGTGCACGCTCCCGCCTCCCCCGCGGGGCAGTGCTCGGGTGCTAGCGTTAGCCTGCTAACAGCTAGCCGTACCTGTAATGTTGACGTTGTCATTTCATCTCAGTCGTCGTCTGTCCGTCTTCCAGAGTCTGTCCGCGGTCAACAGGTGAAGCGGTTAGCGGCGCGGTGAGCAGAGGAGCCGGTTCGACCCCGACATGTCCAGAAGGAAACAAAACGACACTGCAGGAACATCCGAATATCCCTCCTTTCTCCTTTCCTATCCACTTGTCCTTAACCCCGTGATGACGTCACAGGGTTAAGGAAATATGTTGGGAAGCTTCCTAAAGGCGTTAGGGAAAGGCGATGACGTTGTTATGACCGTCGCACCGCACTTTCACTAGATGACGTAATAATAATGTGACGGCGGCGCAGGTTAGTGACGTCAGTCGTGGTGAAAAAACTACAAATCTTCGAAAAGTGACTACAAAAAGGTGATTTCTACCACGTTCCCCTGAGGTTCTAACCTGTGATCTAATATCTCAGGTTTGAATGTAAATGAAAGGAAAAGAGGAACTAAAGGGAAACGGCTGGCAGGTGAATAAAGAACCAATCAGAGTGAGAACAGGCTGCACTACAACTGGACTTTACTGTGTTGGTTCTACAACATTCAGAACATTCCTAGTTGGGATCTGGGTTCTAGAAGATCTGCTCCTTTTTCAGTCATCCTGAGTTTCCCTGAACGCTCCGATCAGCGGGTTCCTTTAAATGTTGTCGCTGCAAGGAATTGTGGGGGAACATGAGCAGGTCTCCTCTGGTAAAGGAACCGTCAGTGGTTCCTAGGCTAAAGGAGGTAGGAGGGACTAGTACCCTGCGGCTAACCGGAAGCTAACGCTAACGGCACTTCCGGTCCTTACAGTAAAACACCGGAAGTACAGAAACCTGCTCTGCTGAAAAATAGACAATTTTTAAAACGGGAAGTGAAATCCGCTTTAGTTTGGATTAAATATAAACGTGGCACAAGCATCAATAAATATGTTTTCAATGGATTAGCCAGATGTGAGGATAAAACTGAAGCCTGACATTAATTAACTCACATTAAAACTGTAGTTTTCTTCTCTGGTACTGCAACAATAAAACAGTTCAACGTGAGAACTGAAAATTCCCATGTGGCACGAATAAAGTCTTAATAATAATAATAATTAATAATAATAATAAATAATTAATAATAATTAATAATAATAATATTAATTAATTAATAATAATTAATAAATAATTAATAATAATATTAATTAATTAATAATAATTAATAAATAATTAATAATAATAATATTAATTAATTAATTAATAATAATTAATAAATAATTAATAATAATAGGGAAATAATGTGAAACAACCTCTCTGATTTCTCTTCAGGCCAATTTGACGATTTGTGTCCGGCCTTCACGGTTTGCTGCTGATGCTCCTCCACCTCCTCCACCCCTTCACCTCCTCCACCCCTTCACCTCCTCCACCCCTTCACCTCCTCCACCCCCTTCACCTCCTCCTCCACCCCCTTCACCTCCTCCTCCACCCCCTCCTCCTCCTCCACCTGCAATAAGGCTGCCACTTTTGTTCCTCGTCTCTCAAATCCAAGTGTTTCATGCCTGCTGCTCTCGACCAAACAAATTAATAATCAGGAAAAGCCGTTAGTCTCACTGAAAAGAGGAGTTACTGTTATATTATTCAGTTTTATGGAACCCAGATGCAGGGAGGACCTGGATCTCTTCACCGGCCCAGATGCAGGGAGGACCTGGATCTCTTCACCGGCCCAGATGCAGGGAGGACCTGGATCTCTTCACCGGCCCAGATGGGACCAGGATAGTTTCTCATTTCTTTAGAACACAAAGCTCATCTCAACCAGCAGCCATCAGAAACTGTAATCAGTTACTTTTTGAGTGACACATCCTCCGGTGTAGTTGGTAAGAGTTTTTATTGGTATGTATTTACATAGGATTACAACAGAGCTGTGATCCATGGTACACACTGTATACTGAGAAGAACAACACTTTGCATAAGACAGGATTGATTGTGTCGGACGCAGCTGCCACACTTTGGACCTTTGGTTCCACAGACGAGAGGAAGTCTTTCTTCATTCTCTCTCTCAAGTGTTGCATAGATGAGAAAAGAAACAGGGGGGGGGGGGTAAAAGGTACATTCACTGTCTGGGGGTAGTGTGTGTGTGTGTGTGTGTGTGTGTGGTGGGGGTCCTCGGGTTTAGTGCGTGAAGCAAAGAGATGGACGGGCTGCAGGCTGTAATCAGATTACACCCTCAGAGTAACGACCTTGACCAAGTGATGAAAGTGAAAACTCCCATAAAGCAGAACCGGTTGAGAAAATAGAAGAAGTCACTTTTCTTCTCTTAGTTTTTCAACTCAAGCTGCAATTTTGGAAAAGTTATTGACTTATTTTCTTCTAAAAACATAAAAGTAAAAAATAAAAAAGCATTTTAGAGTCTTTTGGTTCTTTTTACACAATTTTTGTTTTCTTCTATATTCTCATGAACTTAAAGATATTTTAGTTTAACAGAATATTGGTAAAAAGAAGCAGGTCTTTTTATTCAGTAACAGTTTTATCACTCGTTTACCAGTTTTCTTTTCTTCCTGTTCTTTGTTAAAAATTCTTTAAAAGACTCATGAGGTTGATGTGAATCTGTTCTTTTCTTCTTCCTCCTCAGTTCTCTTCCTAAATCTGCTCAGTTAATGTTTCCATGGCGACGGGCGATTTCAGATTGTTAAACAATCTCCAAAGTGAGTGAAGGACATGAAGTACAGGGTCACGGAGACGAGGTACTTCATCTCGCCCTCCTCATGTTTCAGTGTCTAAAACAATGGAAGCTTTGTCCCCAACAGGGACAACGTCTGGAGCGGCACCATGCTGCTCCTCAACGCTGCAGCACAACGCTGCTCCTCAACGCTGCTCCTCAACGCTGCAGCAGCACAACGCTGCTCCTCAACGCTGCAGCACAACGCTGCTCCTCAACGCTGCTCCTCAACGCTGCAGCAGCACAACGCTGCTCCTCAACGCTGCAGCACAACGCTGCTCCTCAACGCTGCTCCTCAACGCTGCAGCAGCACAACGCTGCTCCTCAACGCTGCAGCAGCACAACGCTGCACATCGCCGCAGCAGCAGCACAACGCCGCAGCAGCACAACGCTGCTCCTCAACGCTGCAGCACAACGCTGCAGCACAACGCCGCTCCTCAACGCTGCAGCACAACGCCGCTCCTCAACGCTGCAGCACAACGCCGCTCCTCAACGCTGCAGCACAACGCCGCTCCTCAACGCTGCAGCACAACGCTGCTCCTCAACGCTGCAGCACAACGCTGCTCCTCAACGCTGCAGCACAACGCTGCAGCACAACGCCGCTCCTCAACGCCGCTGCAGCACAATGCCGCTCCTCAACGCTGCAGCACAACGCCACTCCTCAACGCTGCAGCACAACGCTGCTCCTCAACGCCGCAGCAGCACAACGCCGCAGCAGCACAACGCCGCAGCAGCAGCACAACGCCGCTGTTGTTCAAAGTTTTGGACAAAAGTTTGATTTCTTGAAATGTTGGACATTCAATGTTTTTTGTTATTCTAAACAGGAATAACCAGAAAATCGGTCACGTCTAATTAACAGTTTTGTCTTATATTGAAAATTTGCTAAACGAGGAAAAAAATAATAGAAACTAATTTTTTTTTTAATTTGTGAAAAAAGGCCACATTTGCTGGATTCTGACCACAGAAAGAAGGTAAACATGAAGAAAAACCATGAAATGAATGAAAACAACAAAGAGAGGAAAAGGACAGTGAAGACAGTGTCTCAGGTTTTCTGGAAACTGTCTCACTCTGGTTCTCAATCTGAATTCGACGCCTCAGTTTTCACCCGTTGAAACACTTTGGGGGAGTTTTCACACTGGTTTGTTGCATTTGAAGTAAAATATGATTTCCTGTCGTTTAAAGTACAAAATGCAGATTTTTTTTTTTCATTTTTTTAGCAGAAGACGTGCAAATAGTTTCAACATTCAAAAGGTAACAGTCAGGAAGTCAGGCGATAAGACATCGGTCTAGTTATGAGTTGTAATACCACTTTGAACCACAGGGTGGTGCAGTGAGTCAGTCTGTCTAATCTGTCCTCCGTTCAGCCAAAGAAGCATCAACACGATACACGACAAACCCGTCTGAAGGTTTAACTACCGAAGGAACTCACTGCTGCCACCCAGTGCACAGACGTGGTACTGCACACATCTTACAAACTGCATCTTTCAAGACCGCGGAAATCAAAGATGTGGAATATAAAGTTTCCCGTTTATGAGACAGAATAAAGAGGAAGATGACTGTTGTGTGTGTGTGTGTGTGTGTGTGTTATTATAGTAGCAAACAGACTGTGTGTGACTCTTGGTTGTGTGTCCACAGATTGCCGCTGGGTTTGAAGGGTTTGTTTTACCCTGGATGTGGACTGGCAGGTTCACTGCGTCTCATTAGCTGGCCTTCGTGCTCATAGCACTGATAGCATGATCGGAACAGGACGAGACCTGACAGGACACAAGCGAGCCTGCAAGACCAGACTGAGGGATAAAACCCTGACGTGGCAGAAGATATCACACACACACACACACACACACACACACACACACACACACACACACACACACACACACACACACACACACACACACACACACACACACACACACACACACACACACACACACACACACACACACACACACACACACACACACACACACACACACACACACACACACACACACACACACGTCCATTTCCATGGAAGCGTTCGTCACTGAAAACGATGCAGTTAGCATGTTGGGCCACTAGTGGGGGCTGTTTTTGTAATGAAACCACAATGGAAGCGGACGTTCTAGTGGACAGACCAACTTGGAGGAAACATCGTTCTGATTGGCTGTACTGAGCATGTGCAGAACCAGTAGTTGCTGCGTTCTGGAGCCGTATTGTTTTCAGTGAGTCTGAGCACCGTCGTTGCGTAAACGGAGCCTGAAAACGCAACAGGAAGTTTTGCGTTTCCGTGTGAACGGACCCGGAGCTGGCGGGCGGGGAGAGAAGCCACCAGGAGATCAACGGTTAGAAAACCAACACAGTAAGAGGATTTTACACTGGAGGAGTAATACTACTGCTTGTGCAGGTCTGAAGCATAAAAAATAGAGTAACATTTTGAAAGAGTCTTTGACTACATGTAACAAGGCACAGTCGGCGATCCTGACTACAACAGGAGGTTTCTGGGCGGAGGTGCAGGCACACTAACTATGGCGCCGACAGGAAGCTGCAGCGTCCACAACGTCCACAACGTCCACAACGTCCACAACGTCTTCACTCTCTGCCCTGTCCCACTGCTCCACAATAAAACCGACACGAACAAATGTCGTGAGAAGTGGGTAAGAAGGCCGTTCAGGAATGACAGGCAGAGTAGAGGAAGGGAGTGTTTTACTAGTCTGAGCGAAAAAGAACCAGAAGTGAAAAAAGCCCTTTGCTGCGACCGCAGAGCCGCTGCCGTCGTTCAGTCACACACAACGTCCCGTCACACTAACAGAAAGAAACGGTGCGTTCATTCAGCTGGGAAATCGCAAAGTTACCAGCTGGGAAAGTCCCGTTTCCCATTAAGGAGTGTTCAACTTCCTCACCATCAATACTTCATCCTTGTGTATTAATATACACAATATTGATGTATTGATCTCTAAGAACACAGGAAGTGGTTAATATTACTCACCTTCAACACGTACGTAAATACTGCGGTTAGCTCTGTAGCTAGTGGGCTACATGCTAGGCTAATCAGTTACTTTCACTTTGAGTACTACAGAGTACATTGTCAGGAAATACTGTTTCCTGGCTGAGAGTCATGAATAAATGAGAGAGAAGGATGTTGGGGCGATTCCTCACATCCCTTTGTACTTTCAGAATAAAACGTCATAACAACCGATACGTGAGGTGAAAACTACCTGAACACATTTTAGAGCGGCGTTTACTTCAAAACAGACTTCAGGCTGAATCCCGCCTCTGACCAATGCGTCACTTGAAACTTCCCACTTTCCTGGTGGGAAATTCCCACTTTCCAGGCGTGGAGCTCCGAGTGTGAGATGAATGTTCAGTGAAGCTTTGCAGCGGATCAGTTCCAGAACACGTCAGGTTCATCCGGGTTTGACTTTCCACTAAAAAAGTAGCAGCTTTCTAATTTCCCAGTTGGCCTTGAACGCACCGGCATTAGAACCCCGACCAGGTGGAACGTTACCAGATTAACAGCGACTTTTCGCTCCTCACTTCCTTTGGACCTGCAGGAAAAGCTGGAAGACAAGGCACCGGTCGAGACAATCTCCTGGGTTATGTTTTGCCCTGCAGCGCTCCCTCAGGCCCCTGCTTCAGCCGGGAATGGAAATAAGGAAAAAAAAACAACAAAAAAAAAACCAACAAGATAAAAGAAGAATTAGAAAAAGAAGAACATCCTCCGGGTGCTGCTGTTTCACGTCAGGAGGCCCATCCTGGTGAGTTTGGCCGACAGGAAGGAGTGAAGGACGAAGACTACCGGCTTCGGACCGGAGTGGAGGTCAAACACCTGGACGGAGGAAGGAAGGACGGATGAGTTCCACTTCGATTAAACCAGATTTACCATCCTGTCGTTGAATCTTCTCAGACCTCTCAGCCTCCCATCCTCCATTCGTTACTGGATTCAAACAAACTGAGTTCTTCTCACCATTTCCCCCTCCGGACCGCCAAAGTCAAGGTACAGGTTGCGTATCCCGTCGTCGGCAGACACTTTGAGTTTCTCGTAGGGGTATCTGAAGAGTATGGCGCCCCCTGCAGGGTCGACCGGGTCCCGGGTCACGGTGAAGCCTTTCTCGTAGTGTAGCGTCAGCCGGACGTCCTGCCGGTTCAAGGTGCAGCCTGGAGGAGAGTCACAGAGCTGACTGGTGATACGAGACCAACGACCGACGGTCGGTCGACCGACGGCAGCAGAGCAGGCGTGAAACACGACGCGCCCGTCAAACAAACCAAGACAAGTTGAACAATTCAAACTTTTCCAAACAGAATTCCTGAAGAGCAGCGACACCGACACAGCTGAGACTCAGCGACGCTGCCATGAACGCTAACTAGCATTAGCCTAAAAGCCACGCTGGAAAAAAACACCCAGAATGCAGCAGGTTGGTTTTCTGGAACATTTCACTGTATTTATAAGGTTTCATTAAAATCAGCGCTATGTTGAGATTTGAGTCATTTTTGGGTCTAATTGTTTTAAACCTCTGAAGTTTAAATTGAAAGGTTTTATTTCTCTTTTAGCGACTCGATCAACATGAAGCGCGACTGTTTGTGTCCAAACAAGTCTTAGCATTTCTAAAGTCCAAAACAAGAAAGAAAACATCCAGAATGACCGTCGGAGGAGTTTTTAACCTGGTCTAAAACTAGTCCCAAACCTAAACGTGGTCTAAAGAAATTCTTGACTAGAAAAGGAAACCGTCTAAAACCAACTCCAGAAATCTCAGGCTGGTCTAAACCCGCTGCAGAACCAAAACATCGACAAACATTAGAAACAGTGAAAACAGTCCAACCAGGTAACTCCAGGTTTAGTTAGACTGAGTCTGTAAACAGTCCCAGGCTGGTTCTACACCCGGTCGGAAACTAAAACCAGAAACTAACAAAAGTACCAGACCCTGGAGGACACGCCCACTCTCAGGCCGCAGAGTCCAGGAACACTCAGGTCTGGTTCCAATAACCCGAGAGCGGACAAAGCCCCGCCCAGTTTGATCCCTGGTGTCGCCTCAAGGGGGCCCCGGACCCCAGGCTGGACCCACTGATTCTCCAGAACTTGGAGTGTAGGGCTGCAGCACCGAGACAAATGTCGTAGAACCAGGATTGTAGAGCTGCAGCACCTAGAAAAATGACCTCGAACCAGGATTGTAGAGCTGCAGCACCTAGACAACTGATTTCGAACCAGGATTGTAGAGCTGCAACACCTAGACAAATGTCCTAGAACCAGGATTGTAGAGCTGCAGCACCTAGACAACTATCCTCGAAGCAGGATTGTAGAACTGCAACACCTAGACAAATGTCGTAGAACCAGGATTGTAGAGCTGCAACACCTAGACAAATGTTCTAGAACCAGGATTGTAGAGCTGCAGCACCTAGACAACTGATTTCGAACCAGGATTGTAGAGCTGCAACACCTAGACAAATGTCCTAGAACCAGGATTGTAGAGCTGCAGCACCTAGACAACTGATTTCGAACTAGGATTGTAGAGCTGCAACACCTAGACAAATGACCTAGAACCCGGATTGTAGAGCTGCAACACCGAGACAACTATCCTAGAAGCAGGATTGTAGAGCTGCAACACCTAGACAAATGACCTAGAACCAGGATTGTAGAGCTGCAGCACCTAGACAACTTTCCTCGAAGCAGGATTGTAGAACTGCAACACCTAGACAAATGTCCTAGAACCAGGATTGTAGAGCTGCAGCACCTGGGCAGGTGTCTCCGCTTTAAAAAGAAGTGGACTGGGCCAGCCTGGTGCTCCTCTGTGAGGTCATTTGATCTGAAAGCACTTCCATGTGTATTACTGTAACCCCAGAGGGGTGTGTGTGTGTGTGTGTGTGTGTGTGTGTGTGTGTGTGTGTGTGTGTGTGTGTCAGAGCCAGCTATTGTTCCTCAGAGAGAGGAAACCTTCCCCTCTGCTCCTACTTCTGCTTCCCCTCTCTGCCAAACTGATCTGAAAGAAAACCAAACTTCACCATGAGGAAGTTTAGTCTGGACGACAACAGAGCGACAGACAAAACCAACGTATATAAAACCGTGGAAGGTTACGGAGGAAAGATAAACGTACGCACGCAGATGAACGATCGAGGAGGTAACGGTACCGGCTAAAGGCTTGAAGGTGAAGCGACACATTCGTGTAACTTTCTGTAAGATTTCTTTAGTTACATGTTGAAACTGCTGTATATAACATCCAGATTATAGAGCATCAGCATCTAGATTATAGAGCACCAACATCCAGATTATAGAGCAGCAACATCTAGATTATAGAGCATCAACATTTAGATTAGAGTGCACCAACATCTAGATTATAGAGCATCAATATGTAGATCACCAGCACCCTATTATAGAGCACCAATATGTAGATTATAGAGCGTCTTCCTCCTCTAACATCAGATTATAGAGCGTCTTCCTCCTCTAACATCAGGTTATAGAGCACCTCCCCCTCTAACATCAGGTCATAGAGCACCCCCTCCTCTAACATCAGGTTATAGAGCACCTCCCCCTCTAACATCAGGTTAAAGAGCACCTCCCTCTCTAACATCAGGTTATAGAGCACCTCCCCCTCTAACATCAGGTTATAGAGCACCTCCCCCTCTAACATCAGGTCATCGAGCACCTCCTCCTCTAACATCAGGTTATAGAGCACCTCCCCCTCTAACATCAGGTCATAGAGCACCTCCTCCTCTAACATCAGGTTATAGAGCACCTCCTCCTCTAACATCAGGTCATAGAGCACCTCCTCCTCTAACATCAGGTTATAGAGCACCCCCTCTAACATCAGGTCATAGAGCACCTTCTCCTCTAACATCAGGTTATAGAGCACCCCCTCTAACATCAGGTTATAGAGCACCTCCCCCTCTAACATCAGGTCATAGAGCACCTCCTCCTCTAACATCAGGTTATAGAGCACCCCCTCTAACATCAGGTTATAGAGCACCTCCCCCCTAACATCAGGTCATAGAGCACCTCCTCCTCTAACATCAGGTTATAGAGCACCTCCTCCTCTAACATCAGGTTATAGAGCACCTCCTCCTCTAACATCAGGTCATAGAGCACCTCCTCCTCTAACATCAGGTTATAGAGCACCCCCTCTAACATCAGGTCATAGAGCACCTTCTCCTCTAACATCAGGTTATAGAGCACCCCCTCTAACATCAGGTTATAGAGCACCTCCCCCTCTAACATCAGGTCATAGAGCACCTCCTCCTCTAACATCAGGTTATAGAGCACCCCCTCTAACATCAGGTTATAGAGCACCTCCCCCCTAACATCAGGTCATAGAGCACCTCCTCCTCTAACATCAGGTTATAGAGCACCTCCTCCTCTAACATCAGGTTATAGAGCACCTCCCCCTCTAACATCAGGTCATAGAGCACCTCCTCTTCTAACATCAGGTTATAGAGCACCTCCCCCTCTAACATCAGGTCATAGAGCACCTTCTCCTCTAACATCAGGTTATAGAGCACCTCCTCCTCTAACATCAGGTTATAGAGCACCCCCTCTAACATCAGGTTATAGAGCACCTCCCCCTCTAACATCAGGTCATAGAGCACCTCCTCCTCTAACATCAGGTTATAGAGCACCCCCTCTAACATCAGGTCATAGAGCACCTCCTCCTCTAACATCAGGTTATAGAGCACCTCCTCCTCTAACATCAGGTTATAGAGCACCTCCCCCTCTAACATCAGGTCATAGAGCACCTCCTCTTCTAACATCAGGTTATAGAGCACCTCCCCCTCTAACATCAGGTCATAGAGCACCTCCTCCTCTAACATCAGGTTATAGAGCACCTCCTCCTCTAACATCAGGTTATAGAGCACCTCCCCCTCTAACATCAGGTCATAGAGCACCTCCTCCTCTAACATCAGGTTATAGAGCACCTCCCCCTCTAACATCAGGTTATAGAGCACCTCCCCCTCTAACATCAGGTCATAGAGCACCTCCCCCTCTAACATCAGGTCATAGAGCACCTCCTCCTCCAACATCAGGTTATAGAGCACCTCCTCCTCTAACATCAGGTTATAGAGCACCTCCCCTCTAACATCAGGTTATAGAGCATCAACATCTAGATTATAGAGCATCAATATGTAGATCACCAGCACCCTATTATAGAGCACCAATATGTAGATTATAGAGCGTCTTCCTCCTCTAACATCAGATTATAGAGCGTCTTCCTCCTCTAACATCAGGTTATAGAGCACCTCCCCCTCTAACATCAGGTCATAGAGCACCTCCTCCTCTAACATCAGGTTATAGAGCACCTCCCCCTCTAACATCAGGTTAAAGAGCACCTCCCTCTCTAACATCAGGTTATAGAGCATCTCCCCCTCTAACATCAGGTTATAGAGCACCTCCCCCTCTAACATCAGGTCATAGAGCACCTCCTCCTCTAACATCAGGTCATAGAGCACCTCCTCCTCTAACATCAGGTTATAGAGCACCTCCCCCTCTAACACCAGGTTATAGAGCACCTCCCCCTCTAACATCAGGTTATAGAGCACCTCCCCCTCTAACATCAGGTTATAGAGCACCTCCCCCTCTAACATCAGGTTATAGAGCACCTCCCCCTCTAACATCAGGTCATAGAGCACCTCCCCCTCTAACATCAGGTCATAGAGCACCTCCTCCTCTAACATCAGGTTATAGAGCACCTCCCCCTCTAACATCAGGTCATAGAGCACCTCCCCCTCTAACATCAGGTTATAGAGCACCTCCCCCTCTAACATCAGGTTATAGAGCACCTCCCTCTCTAACATCAGGTTATAGAGCACCTCCCTCTCTAACATCAGGTTATAGAGCACCTCCCCCTCTAACATCAGGTCATAGAGCACCTCCCCCTCTAACATCAGGTTATAGAGCACCTCCTCCTCTAACATCAGGTTATAGAGCACCTCCCCCTCTAACATCAGGTTATAGAGCACCTCCCCCTCTAACATCAGGTTATAGAGCACCTCCCTCTCTAACATCAGGTTATAGAGCACCTCCCCCTCTAACATCAGGTCATAGAGCACCTCCCCCTCTAACATCAGGTCATAGAGCACCTCCCCCTCTAACATCAGGTTATAGAGCACCTCCCCCTCCAACATCAGGTTATAGAGCATCTTCCTCCTCTAACGCTCACCGATGGAGACCTCCTTGATGAGCTCGGCGGCAGCGTGCGCTCCCTGCACCAGAGCTCGGGTCCAGGAGGACAGGTCCCAGTGGGTCTCCACCCGGAAGATGTGGGACTCGATGCCTCGGCCGGTGCCGGTCCTCGTGGCGAAGGCCAGGTCGGAGCCCTGAGCCGGAGAACCCCGGGCGCTGCCTGAGTGGACCAGCCTGCACAGAGAACCGAACACACGTGTTGAATAGAGCGACCACCCAAAGACGGCGCAGGAGGAAGTTAGAAGCGTTTTCACTTGGGTCGTACCTCGGGCCTTAAAGTACACGTTCGTATTCTACCCCTTCCTCACTACTTACTGTGTTTGACTTCCAAAATAAATTCAATTGATTTGATAGACATTTAAATCTCATTTCAAGACTAGAGCTACACTCGGTAGAGCGCAGGTCTTCACCAACGCCACATTTGTTTGTGGAACTGAGTTAGCATCGGTAGCATGTTAGCTGTTAGCTCATATCAATGCCAACTAGCCTGTCAGGTAGCTACATCACCGTGAAGCACTGAGCAGGGAGCGTCTCCATGGCAACAGATGCTGATCTTTGATCTCCTCCGTGAGGAGCCTCTCTCATCCACTTTGTTATTTATTCAGAAACATTTAGTCGTTAATGTCCAAAGATCTAATGGATTAATCCTTGATGATTCAAATCATCTAGGAAGATTTCATGGAATTTGGGTGAGAAGTTTTTGTAAAAAGTTGGTAACAGACCGACCGACCGACCGACCGACCGACCGACCGACCGACCGACCGACCGACCGACCGACATACAGACATACATACAGACATACATACAGACATACATACAAAAACATAACCTTCTCCCAACGTTGGTGACGGTAATAAGCTTTTCTGCCGTTACATTTGGAGCGGACATGAGGGAGTTACTAATGTAACTGGACTTTTGCACTGTGTGCACAAGAAAGAAACACAAATGGCCGCGGTAAGTGTCCACAGCTTTTCAAGAGATAGCAAAAGAAGGATGGATTGAAGTGTTCTGCGCTGTTCTAAAGATATCATGAGCAGAAAAAAGGATTATTAAGCTGCGATTGAAACAAAACATGCAGCTAAAATCACACATTTGACATCTTCTGCTGAATCGTACACTTACTAAACAAATAAATCAAAACGTCTTTAATTATATGTAAAGAGTTCGTGAAATGTGTGTATTTCATGAGGAGAGCAGGGTGCAGCTGTACCTGGTGGCCAGCAGGGGGTGTGTGAGCAGCGGCATGGACCAGGACTCCCGGCTCCACGGCACCGATTCAAACAGCAGGATGTCCTTCTCCGTCAGCGCCATCACCACCGGCCGGTACTGCTGCCGCCCACCTTCCAGCTGCACCTGAAGCAGAGCGGCGGGGGGGAGGGGCTAATGTCACCACGGAGAGCGTTCGGTTAAAGCTCGCCACCTTACTGCTAATTAGCGTTAGCTTTCAGTCAAGCGTCACTCTGGTTCCGACAGGCTTGTAGTAACATTCTGATGACATGAAGAAAAACACCACTGACACACAGGAAGCTGCTGAAAAGGGAAGCTAGGTGCTAATTAAGCGTGCTAATGCTAATCCCAGTTCCTGCAGATCCAGGATAATGCTGAAGTGGGACATATTTCATGATGCTGTCAGAAAGACTGAGGCCCTGTTCACACAACGCTTCGGGTGGAAAACGGTTTGCGCCTTCGTTTAAGAAAAGCTTTGTGTTTACATGGGAACATTTTGAAAACAGTGTCGGTTTCCATGGCAACGACAGAAATGCTGAAAACGATGTAGTTAGCGTGCCAGGCCACGAGTTGGCGCTGTTGTTGTTGGCGCTCTGGAGGAACCATTATTCTTACCGTGGTGCACTTGCGAAGTAGCAGCGTTTCAGAAAAGTTTCCCCCGTTTCCACGGAGACGAAACGTTTTGAAAAAGCTGTGTGTTCAGTGGCTCTGAGCGTCGTCGTCGTGGAAACGGAAGCACAAGACGCAACAAACGTTTTCCATTTTCACTTGAAAATGGGTTCCGAGTTATTTCAGGAGTGACGAGCAGCTCCAGCAAACAGGAGGTTAGTGATAATGCAACAGCGAATGCTAAAGCTAACAGTCTGCTCATGAGCAGGATAAAGAGTCTGTCTGATTAAAGACGTGACGTTATGCTGAAACCTGAAGACGATGGGATTAAGATTAGAAATGTATGCATGATGTCATTTGAGAGACTTCAGCTCGTTTTAGAAACAGAGCGCCACGCTTTCACCATCGCTGAACCCGGCCGGCGCTGAGAAGGCGGTGGACTCGGCAGGAAGTCGCACAACGGAAACCTTTTGTCTGTTTCCTGGCGAAGCCGTGTGTCCAAACGTTGAGTGCGACCTGGAGTGACCTCTGGAAACCAGATTAATCTGAACAGCAGGTTTTTTATTTCTGGGACTGAGAAGTGAAACTCGTCCTGGTTTCAGAGGCTGAGTCATGAAAACAGGAAGTTCCTGTGCGCTGCAGGTATGAGGTCAGAGCAGAAGAGTGTGTGTGTGTGTGTGTGTGTGTGTGTGTGTGTGTGTGTGTGTGTGTGTGTGTGTGTGTGTGCTGGAGGAGGGAGTATCAGCGCTGAGATGAAAGACATGAAAGGAAACGGAAACACAACCTCTGATGCTATTGGCCTCTGACTGACAGTCCTGAAACACCAAACCTGAGCAGATGATCAAGTTTGGAAACGTTTCCTCAGTTCTTCTGACGGCAACATGGAAGCTGGCCAACATTAGCATTAGCATTAGCGTGCTTAAATAAAGGTTAGCTTCCTGGCACACACAACATTTTAAAGAAGTACCTGGTAACTGTAATCAGATTATAGAGCATTTCCCTCCTCTAACATCCAGATTATAGAGCATCGTCCCCCTCCAACATCAGATTATAGAACACCTTCCTCATTTAACATCAGATTATAGAGCACCTTCCTCCTCTAACATCAGATTATAGAGCACCTTCCTCCTCTAACATCAGATTATAGGCCATCTTGCTCCACTAACATCCAGATTATAGAGCATCTTCCTCCCTCTGATGTAATGTCAGCATTAACCCAACTGTTGCTTTCCCAGGTAACGACTAATTTTCTGACTTGGCTAGTGAAGTAATTACTACTCCTTGAAGTGATCGCAGTAACTAGTAACTAGTAACTAGTAAGTAGAGCGTGTGGGGGAGGCACCTGTTCGGCGAGCCAGCCGATGAGTTTGAGGTGTGGGTGTGTGGAGGCGGAGGAGGAGGTGCCCAGGTAGGCGTTGATGTGAGCGAGCGTCTGTGGCAGCAGGGCGGCGATGTTGGTGTGCACGGCGGTGAACCAGGAGTTGGCGGTGGCGCCGTCCTTACAGCGCAGCACCGCGGTGTGATGGCCGTCTGGGGAGTGGAGCTCCAGCAGTCTGAGGGCGGAAACACCAGGACCACACACACGTCAACGTCACTAACAGCTTAGGTCGCCATGGCAACGTCAGACCGTCAAGACAGACAGACAGACAGACAGACAGACAGACAGACACCTGTTCTCCAGGTCGGGCATGGTGAGGTTCCTGCTGATGAAGCACATCTTCAGGCTGATGACTTTGCGGTCTTTGGACGAGGAGCCGCTGTGATTGGTGGAGCCCGAGTCCTCGCTGCTGGAGCTGGGCGCCTCCCAGGGCAGGTCGGCCACCAGCGACGGCTTCTTGAAGAGCGGCGACACCTCGCGGATGTACTTCACTGTGGAGGAGAGAACATGAGAACACATGATTCTGCTGGAACGTTCAGTCTGATCAGGGGACATTTTAGAGACGAGCTGCGTCTCCTCACAAACTATTGACTGATGTTCTTAACCTGCCGTTTCCCCACTGGTTTCATCAACACTGCCCCCATTACCTCGACAGTAAAAGTACATGGATCTTCTCTCTGACATGCGGTTTGTTCAAACATCACAGATGGACACGCCCACCACAGCACAGCAGAAGCAGCCCTTCAAAATAAAACCACGGTGCAAAAGGTTTGGATTCTGGAAAGTGTTTTTAAACTGACATGAAAACTTTATTTGAAAAACTTCCTGGCAGACAAAACTCCAGGACTCCCTCCTGGGTCCTGTCCAGGACCCCCTCCACAAACACTCCAGGACTCCCTCCAGGACTCCCTCCAAGACCCCCTCCAGGACCCCCTCCACAAACACTCCAGGACTCCCTCCAGGACTCCCTCCAAGACCCCCTCCAGGACCCCCTCCACAAACACTCCAGGACCCCCTCCAGGACCCCCTCCAGGACCTCCATTTGTAAAAAACACTTTCTGAGCCAATTCATGACATTTTGTGTTTGACTTTCTCAACAATCAGCCTCAATCGCCAACGAAGGTTTTGTTTTCGTCTGCGTACGTTTATTAATCGGTTTGTCTGTACGCAGCCAACATGCCGTCGATGCTAACTCGGTTCCACAAACAAACGTGGCGTTGGAGAAGGTCCGCGCTCTACCGAGTGTAGTTCTAGTTTACATCGTTTCTGAAACGTTGCCGTGGAAATGCGGAACTTTTCCAGAACCAAATTGCAAAAACGGATCGTTTTCACTGTGAACGTGTGTAAACGGAGCCTCGGTGTAATCTGGTATCGATGACGCGTCCCCGCTGTACATCAGGTTGACAGCAGAGGGCGGTGTTGGGTCGCTGATCACATCGTTTCACCTTGTTTACCAGCGGCGCAGCCAGGACCGCCGCTCGGCGCTTATCTGACCTCTGCTGGACGTTTCCAACATGGAGGAAGTGATTCTGCAGCAACGTGAAGGAAACTGGAAAATATGGAAACCAACAGTTGTACTGTCACACGTGGATTCCAGGTTTTACTTCCAGGGTCATCAGCTTCATAAAGTACTTTGGTTTCTACAGTAGCATCGATCAATCGTTTCATTTGATCATTTTTTGTCTTGTGTACATTTTATTTTTGCATTTTTAAAAATAGTTCCTAATCTTATCAAATTTACAAGCCTTTGAACCAACTTTATATTTATTTATTTAAATTTCCTAGTTTATTTGAACCATTTCACCGTTAGTTTCAATAGAAAATGTGCCTTATTGTGAAGGAATCGTTGTTTGTCTACGTGGAAACGTCGCGTAAATGATGATCTTTATTAAGGGTTAGTGTTTTATTGGTAGTTTTAATTACCTTGACATCATAACTCCGTTTGATATATTATCATTTCATCATAAAAAAAATAAAAAAATCAAACAGTCGTGATTTTAGCTTCCTTGAAGACTAAAATAACAGTTAAAAGAGAAAAAGTTACTGATGATAGACGAGTAAATCAGCCTTTAAAAATAAGAGCAGAAAATGAAAGCAGCTATTTGTTTTCATCCGTCTCGACTGGACGAAGGTTAAACTCCCAACTAACAAGAGCAAATGCTCTCATTGCTTTTGGCTATTTACATGTAATCTGATTACAAACTAGACATTGTAAAATGAGTCTTTGAAAGTGTCGACATGCAGGAAGTACGAGTTTATTCTCAAATCTTAACTCTTTCAAAAGTCATTTAACAAGAAGAAAAGAACAAACAGTATGTGTCGCGTTCTAGAACCGTCACTGGCTGCTTTGCTCAAGAGTTACTGGGAACAAGGACGTTTCAAAGTGAGAGGAGAGACGAGGGGCGGAGGAGTAGAACGATGTTCTTGCTGCAGTGAACTTGGTTGTGTAACTTCTTGGCTCCGCAGACGACGGAACATCTGCTTCTCTTCACTCTGTTTTCTTTCTTTCTTTCTTTCCTTCAGTCTGAACGACGCAGCAGAAATCAGATCCGTGGTGGAGAACCCAGAAATCAGATCCAAGGTGGAGAACCCAGAAATCAGATCCAAGGTGGAGAACCCAGAAATCAGATCCATGGTGGAGAACCCAGAAATCAGATCCGTGGTGGAGAACCCAGAAATCAGAACCATGGTGGAGAACCCAGGAATCAGAACCTTGGTGGAGAACCCAGAAATCAGAACCATGGTGGAGAACCCAGAAATCAGATCCGTGGTGGAGAACCCAGAAAT
>NC_137631.1:438056-450556 GCF_963383615.2 Lipophrys pholis | reverse complement strand
GGGGGGTTCGGGGGGGGGGGCTGGCGTTCGGACCTCGAGGAACCAGACCTCCGGCTGCGTTGCCGGCGCGGTGACAGACCCGACGGCAAACAGTGACGGGCAGGCGACACATTCCTGTAGGCTGCACGGGGGCGGGGCTTAATGGAGAGACAATAATCTGCCCCGCCCCCATCATGGACGATGCTCGAAAGACGGAATAATCCAGAACGGATTCACGTCTTCTGGTTTATATTTCTGAGTGAAGACGACCAGATTACTTTTTAAACTGCTCATTTTACTTTGTTGTTTCATTTAAAAATGAACAATAAATTAAAAATCCTAAAATAATTAAAGAAAACATAAAGTCAGAATATCAAATATAACGGACGGAATTAAAAAATAAATAAATAAATAAATAAATATGTAGATTTAATTAGGTAAATAGAAAAAATATGAAGATTGATTTAAAATGTACGGAGAATTTATGAAGAGAAAAATTTTAAAAATATATTTAATGAATATTTCCTCCAAAAAAAAAAAAAGGGATTCTTTATTAATTCTTAGGAATTAAATGTATAAATTCAAAAATGAAAGATGAATTTGTAAAAATTCTAAACTAAGTCCAATATGCAAAAAATAATTCTATAACAAGTTTTTTAATGTCAAATTATACATTACATACCATTTGTGACCACTAGGTGTCACTGTATGACCACAGAAAGCTGCTACAGTACCACAGGAAAACCTCCATTTATAGAGCGCAAGAAAAAGAAGAACAATCAGTCGAATTGAAAGTAGAAATAGAAAACAGAAGGAGTCAGGGTGAGAAACTGAGCAGGAATTCTGCGTCACGACGGACGGAGGCGTTTAGCCGCCGAACGCCTCGTCTCCTTTTGACTTTAAATGTCGAAAGCTTCACGGTTAAAGTTTCTATCATCGTCAGTGTCCAGAGAAAGGGTTAGGGTTCAACTCAACCAGCAAAATGTCCAGAATAAACCAATAGAAAGCTCGACTTTCTATTTCATCTTGTTTCTTGATATTGTGACAATTTAAAAAACTAAACTTGAATAAAACCAGTTTCAGTCTCAGCAGAATATCTGGGCGCTTCAGGCCGGCGACTAACCGCCACAGCGATGGACTGTAATGACCCTGTTTAACCGGGTTAATGTCGATGGCGTGGACTTTGTGCTCGTCAGGAGCCATTAAACTTCTCCATTAGCTGCTTCTGACCTCCGGTTTCCGACGCCCGCGGCCACGACAGCGACCCGACGGCGACCCGACGGCGACCCGACGCCTCTTTTCCCACTTTCCTACAAAGTGAAGCGTCTGTACGTGACGGAGCGCCGGGGAGTGAAACCAAACGTTTCACGCTTCGCCTGCACCACTAATGATTTACTCTTTATCACCATTTCTATTGAAAAGACGAGCAGGTAACGCCACCGGGTTTCCACGACTCCAGACGAAGGAACCGCAGCGTCGGTCTGAGTGGATCTGGGCTGAAACACGAGTTTCCACTGATCATGTGATCTGGAGTCGAGCTTCTGCAGGTTTATGGAGCAGAACTGGGCCGTGGACGACGTGTTGGACACCAGAATCCAGCAGAACAAACCCGTGGACCGCTAACGTCGCTAACTTGCTAGCTCGCTATCGACTAAATGGACCGATATGAGAAGCTTAGCATAGCGCCACCTCTGGCTACTCTGTGGATCCACAGCAGGACCGAGACAAAAGTCCAGTCAAACACTTGAAGCTGCATTTTGACCAAAAGTAGAGGATGTTTTTATAAATACTATATTCCCTGGACTATCAGTCACACCAATATAAAAATACATCATGAAGACGAACAAACAAACATAAGAACTTTTATTCTCCATGTCCAGATGGTTCTGGTCCAGCAGCTGCTTTTCCAGAATCTTCAGTGAATTTCTGGCTCTTGTGTTCTTCACCTTCAATTAGCCTCGGAAGCGTTACTGCAGCGTTCTGTTGTCCTACAGTGACATCTAGTGGTTCCCAACAGCATGCGCCTTTACATTTTAATACCTAATTCACTAGTAACATCAGTAACATGAGCAGCCAAACTACTGACAAAGTGATGACTTATATTCTGGGAAATACTGTAAAATGTATATTGAATTATTCCATAATGAGACAAATATTCTAATAAATATAAAGTTATTACTTTATGAGTCGGTACATACGCCGATGATGTGATGACAAATTTCCAAAAATACTTTAAAGTGAAGGGTCACATGAGGTCAGACGTTCAAATAGGAGAGGGACGTGATATTTATTACAATTAACCTTTTCAAATTGTCCAATCAGCAATCAGGAGTAATACGGGAGAAAAGTACTGTGGTAGTACAAAGTACAAAGAAATCACCGCCGGAAAAACTAATGTCATAAGCCATTAGTTTTATTTTGTTTTATTTCCTCACAAGTAAAATAAAGAAATTATTCTACAAATTAATGCTGTCGAAAAAAATACCTTCATTTAGTTAATTGACTTGAAACTTTAATTCATTAAAAAATGTAACGTAATTAACGCCGCTTTGTTTACTTGGTTTTTTCCTCCCTTCCCAGAGCAGCAGCATGAGCAGCGTCTCTGCGTGCAGCCCCGTGACTCTAGAGCAGCACCGTGACTCCAGAGCAACACTGTGACTCCAGAGCAGCACCGTGACTCCAGAGCAACACTGACTCCAGAGCAACTCTGTGACCCACTGACTCTAGAGCAGCACCGTGACTCCAGAGCAACACTGACTCCAGAGCAGCACTGTGACTCCAGAGCAGCACCGTGACTCCAGAGCAACACTGACTCCAGAGCAACTATGTGACCCACTGACTCTAGAGCAGCACCGTGACTCCAGAGCAGCACTGTGACCCACTGTGACTCCAGAGCAGCACCACGACTCCAGAGCAGCACCGTGACTCCAGAGCAGCACAGTGACTCCAGAGCAGCACCGTGACTACAGAGCAACACTGTGACCCACTGTGACTCCAGAGCAGCACCGTGACTCCAGAGCAGCACCGTGACCCACTGTGAATCCAGAGCAGCACTGTGACTCCAGAGCAGCACTGTGAATCCAGAGCAGCACAGTACCCAGTGGATTTTTATTGAGTCATAAAGTTTCACTTTAAAAAGTTTCCTGACAGCAGATTGAGAAAGTAAAAGTCATTAGTTTTACTTTGAAAAGCTGAATTTAACGACCACAGAAGTAATTCTGCAGCAAAACAGCAGGTTGCCATGTTGGCTGACCAGGAGCCTCCAAACTGCAAAAGCTGGAGGAAAAACTGCTAAAATCTTGATTCGGTGTATATATATATATATATATATATATATATATATTACAGTATATTATCGTCACTTTGTTCAGGTAATAAGTTACAACTTGTTTGTGGGAATATTCAAATTGTCAAAGTGGTGGAGCTGCACTCTAACAAACCCAGATGATGTTTATTCATTTAGGTTTTGATTATTTTGCTGATCTTAGAATCAGTTTCACACAGAACTAGAAGGACGTTATAAAAAGAGTCTTTTAATATAAATATAGTCTCTGTGTTCTGAGTCCCTCAATAAATCTCCATTACAAGCTTCAGTAGGAAAACTGTGATTAATCACAATTAATTAGTTAATGTTGTTAATCAGCTGACAGCACTAATAATAATATAAACAATGGAGAGCAGATATCAGTTAAACTTTTGATTTAGTTTTATATGTTGGGAAAAAAACTGATAACTAAGCAAATGATACGGCACTGCTAGTTAATTCACTGGTTTAAACTAGTTACTGAGGATTAAAGGAAAAGATCTGGACCCATTTGAAGACTTTTTCTTTTAAAGAATTCTGCAATTTGTGAATTTTTGATCCTTCAAAACAAAACGACGCTGCTAAACGACATCATGATGGAAACACACACACACACACACACACACACACACACACACACACACACACACACACACACACACACACACACACACACACACACACACACACACACACACACACACACACACACACACACACACACACACACACACACACACACACACACACACACACACACACACCTTTGTTTACACTAATCAAAGCTCTGTGAGGCTCAGATTATTCAAACCCTTCATCTCCTACTCAGTTCATTGGTGTGTGTGTGTGTGTGTGTGTGTGTGTGTGTGTGTGTGTGTGTGTGTGTGTGTGTGTGTGTGTGTGTGTGTGTGTGTGTGTGTGTGTGTGTGTTCAGTGGACTCAGTCTCGTGGTGCGTTCAGGAGCAGCTGGGAAATGGGAATCTTCTAAAGTCAGAGGTGGGAGAAATAATAAGGAACAATAGTCAAAGTGGGAACTTTGAGCTACGAGAGGCGAACGCTGTGGCGCCGCACGACAGAATGTAAGAAACAATATTTAACGACAATCTGGAATAAAACTAATTTCATCTAACCACACATTAGCAGGCATCGTTAGCCTCGCCTGCTAATTCACCAGCTGTTAAAAAAAGGAAAACGTCATCAGGAGCAGCGGCGGTAGGTCATAGTAGCTCATGCAAAACTGGGAAGTGGGAGTGTTCCAATTTCCAAGTAGAGCCACTACATTAGAAAGCTGTCAAACTGGGAACTTCCCATTGGGAACTAGGAAAAGTTTAATTGGCAGACTTTATTAGCCCAGCGTAGTTTAACAATGGGAATATAAGTCAACAAGTGGTATTCATGTAATTTAAAATTTGGTTTTTTCTCAGTTGTTCCCGGATCTGAGAAAAATAAAGAGTAAAAAACTTCCTCTGCTGGTTTATGTGAACATTTAAACTTTACATTCCTTTATGAGTGTCCTGCTTCAGTCGTTCATGTTTGCACTTCAATACACATTAGTAGTTACAAGTAGAGCAACTACTCAGTAAGTTTACTGACTTGGTAATATTTGATCCCACAGAAAACTGGTAAACTTTGTAAAAGACTCCAGAACGAGTGAACTCGGTCTGGAGTCTTTTGCAGACAGAAATTAGTGTGAATTTAAAGAGAAAACGGAGTTTTTAGCGGATTTGGAAGTTTTTCCTGTTAAAACAAAGAAGCAAAGCAGTATTTGGTAGGATTTGTAGGATTCGAAGTGTTTTGCATGAAGTTTGAAGGTAAAGTTGTATGAAGTGTTTGTGGAGTTTCACCTTCAGATTTCTGCCAACATGCAAGCTGCGACACGCAACATATTTCCTCCAGAGGACTGAAGCGTCTTTAGGGAGGAAACACGCTTCAGCCCGGAGGACCTGAATGCCCCCCGCGGTGCCCCCCACCGGGAGCTGTCAGCGGGCTGCAGCCCGGCCACGGCCGTCTAATCCCGGCCTTTCAATCCCCGCGGTCCCGCTGACCAACTCACCCTCCAGCGTCACCTCCTTGCCCGCCTTCTTCAGCGCCTGCACCGCCAGGTCGTGCGTCGCCTCGCGGAGGTCGTTGCCGTTGACCGACAGGATGGCGTCCCCCACCCGGAGCGCGCGGCTCTGGTCGGCGGCCAGCCCCGGGAAGATCTTGGAGATGAGGATGGGCATGCGGTTCTCCCGCCCCCCCTTGATGCTGATGCCCAGACCCCCGGACTCCTGCTTCACCACCCGCACTTTGCGCACCGCCTCGGAGGAGCCGTCCAGGCTGACCGGCAACTCGCCCTGCCGGGAGCCGCAGCTGGAGCGCGGGCTGCCGAACTCACAGTTCGTGCCGTTCTTCGGGTTCTTCCCGGGGCTGTTGGGACCGTCGTACTGGCCGCGGCCGGAGCTGCCGCTGCGCCCCCGGCCGCCGTGGGGCTGCTCCTGACCCGAGGACGGAGCGCGGCTCCCGGGACTCGCTCCCGGCTCGTTTCCGTTCGACAAGCCGTTCCGCAGGCCCGCCGGGGAGCCGCTGTAGTCCCAGTGGTTGGCCCCCGCTCCGCTCGCCTCCGCCTCGGCCGTCAAAGTGAGCGTTTCCCGGGTGAGCTCGGCGGCCACCCGGATCCAGCGGTCCCGGAGCAGCAGGTCCAGCTGGCCGTTCTTGTCCGCTCGGGTCCAGACCGCCATGCTGGCGGCGTGAAGAGGTTCCGAGGCTCCGGGGTGAAGAGGCTCCGAGGCTCCGGGGTGAAGAGGTTCCGAGGTGAAGAGGCTCCGAGGCTCCGGGGTGAAGAGGTTCCGAGGCTCCGGGGTGAAGAGGTTCCGAGGCTCCGGGGTGAAGAGGTTCCGAGGCTCCGAGGCTCCGAGGCTCCGAGGTTCCGAGGTTCCGATGCGGCCGCGATTCACTCTGAACTCATCTAAACTTTTTCCGCTTTTTCACTCGAGCCACGACTCCAAGGCAGCGCTGCCCCGCGCCGACACACCCACTCCCGCCAGGGCCGCGGGTGGAGAGGGGGGAGAACCGGAGGGAGTCCCAAAAAAAATAAAAAAAATAATAGGTGGAAGAACCGAAAAGAACAAGCGGCTGCGACGGGCCAGCCGCTCCGCGCCCGCTGGAGAGTTCAGCCGCTAAAGTCGCCCAGTTCCAGCGCAAAGCCAAAAGCAATACCACGGAGGGACTTCCTGTCCGGGCCTTCAAAATAACACAGTTCAAACAAAACCTTATACAACATGATACACAGCAGTTGAAATAAAAAAAATAAACAATATTCAAGGATATTTATAGCATTGTGATCAGAAAACTGTATGATAGATTAAAAAAGAAAACTTTTGAAATGTAACATTTTTTCCGTTTTAACAGTTTGGACACCTTCTCCTAATTAGATGTGAAAAACCTGCAGACTCCCTGCGGTTCTCCAGCCTTCTGACGGCAGGTTGTCCTAAACTCACCGCGACATATTAAAACTGCAACTGCTTCTTTTTAATACTTTTATTTTTTACAAAATCTTGTTTTATTTTTTGTTTAGTTTTTTTTTTAACTTACTCTATCTTGCAATGATTGTATTAGTACTACTGTTTTCATTGTTATTATTATTATTAGTTATTTTGTTATCATTACTGCTCTGGTTAATTGAACAATATTTTGTGTTTTTTCTTGTTTAAATGAATAACATGCTGTCTGATGGCCTGGGGGGTTTGTGTCTGTGGGTTGTATTTTCTTTGTGCATAAAAACAACAAAATCTGTTAAAAAAAAATACAGTAAGAATTTAACAGAAATATCAGTTGGATAGAAACTAGAAAACTTAAAAAAATTGAAATACCTTTCTGAGTCACAATAACAAATGCATTTGCTACTTTTATATATTATCAATTTATATTATTCATTGAAAATTTTCCATTTTATTGCAGTAAAAACAAAGAATAATATTAAAGACAAATTTGATTTGATCTGCTGGGTGTCGCTCTGTTGAGGTCGTGGGTTCAAATCCACTCCTTTATTGTGAAGAGGTGTCTTCTCATCTTCCGATTTGACGTAAAATGATGGCAGCTTGTTTTTGGAGCGCTGTTGTGGGCGTGGCTAAAAGGAAGCGGATGACAGGCCGAAGCATCCAATGGAGACACGGCTTGTTGGCCAATTAATTATTCATGAGGAGGAGTCTCCTTGGCCCCGCCCACCGGGACGGAACCTATTTAAGAGCACGAGTCCGGCAGAAAAGCGCCGAAAGTGACGAAACTTAAATTATTTAAAAAGCAGCAGTTTACAAAAAGTGTGTGAAGTTAAAGGCAATAAAAGAAACAATAATATCTGTTATATCATAAAACGTTCCATCTTAAAAAGTATCTTTGTGTGATTTTACACACACACACACACACACACACACACACACACACACACACACACACACACACACACACACACACACACACACACACACACACACGATAGAAAAGTTGCATAAACGTTGAATGAAGTGTATCCTCATCTCTTTATTCATCAGGCTTGATCTGTGCGGGAGATATTTTGGGGACCCCCCCCCCCCCCCCCCCCCCCCCCCCCCCCGGACCTCCAGCAGAGTTCCACTCCGGTTATTGACCGGTGAGTGTTTGTTGTTTCCCACCAGCAGAGTCACATCTGTGGGCAAAGTTCACCTCCATTAACTTTGAATGAAGGAGCTCAGCTGCTGCAGACACACACATCCAAACATCGAACAATAAAAACTCAGACCTCAATGAAACGACAAATCCTATTTATAATCTTGAATTTTCAGATAAACTTTGAAATCCTTCAAACATGTTTTCATTCTATTAAGATCTTTTATTTTCTTATCTGACAGAAATGAAGGCAAATTCCAGTTTAATCCCAGACGAGCTTTATATTTCCTTGATGGTTCCCTTCAGGAGGTGATGAAGGTGATGAAGGTGAAGAAGGTGAAGAAGGTGATGAAGGTGAAGAAGGTGATGAAGGTGAAGAAGGTGAAGAAGGTGATGAAGGTGAAGAAGGTGATGAAGGTGAAGAAGGTGAAGAAGGTGATGAAGGTGAAGAAGGTGAAGAAGGTGATGAAGGTGAAGAAGGTGAAGAAGGTGATGAAGGTGATGAAGGTGAAGAAGGTGATGAAGGTGAAGAAGGTGAAGAAGGTGAAGAAGGTGAAGAAGGTGAAGAAGGTGATGAAGGCCACACTTGAACATTTTTTGGGATGATTAAAAATATCTAACCTCCTCTATATCCTCCACGGACAGAACTTTATATGCAGGTGATCGTCTGATTTGAACCTTTTTTTTCCAGGTGCATAACTTGATATTTCACTAAAAAGCAATGAAAATGAACTGAACCTGGAGGACTGGTTCCTCTGGGACACCAGGACCTGAACAAACAGTCTCCTCTCAGATTTAGGCTGCAAATCAATTAAAAAACCGGCAGGATTAACTTAGTGTATTTTAAATAGAGAGGACCCAGAGTTGATCCTTGAGGAACTCCAAAAACAGTTTGACGATACTAAGATCTCCTAAATCCTGGACCACATGAATGAAGGTCCAGAGCCAGAGCTGCTTACGCTGGAATTAAACAAGCAAGCCAGGATTAAAAATGTCTCCGATCTCAGGAGGTCCACCAACATGTTTATGATTCTAAGATTTAATCTCTCCTATAGATTACAGGACTGAAATATAAAATCTGGTTTATTTGAACAAGAGACTCAGATTCATGTCAACAAACCCGGATTATTAAGTTGGAAAGAAGAAAGTACAGAGGACCCACTTTCAAACCCTGAGGAACTCCAAACCTATTTTCTTATTTTCAAGTCTTTTTAACATGATTTAATCTTTTTTATTTTTACAGTGTTTAGGATTTTTAATTAAAACATGAGAAATGTGAAAGCGGTGCTCTTGTACAGTTTGGAAACCTGAAGGTTGACGAGGGATCAGAGCAGAAATATATAATCTAATATATAGTAGCAGGAGTTCATCAGCAAGAACCCGAGGAGCAAGAATCTGTAATGAGGATCTTTGGAAACAAACGACAGCGCGAGGTTGGATTTGGAGTACGAAGGAGGTCAGAGGGACTGGAGGTGGAACCACAGGGGAGGAGAAAGACGAGAGTCCATGAGGTACCTCTCTCATCCACTTCCTATGGGACATTTTCTCATAAGCAGTGAGTTGTTAACATCTCACCATCTCATGGATCGGTCCTTGATGATGACAAATCATCCCTGAAGGTTTCATGAAATTCAGGTGAGAAGTTTTTGTGTAAAATTGGTGAAATAAATACAAACCAATAAATACACGCAGACGAAAACAGAACCGGTCCAACTTCCACCAGCGGAGGAACCAACCGAGAGAATTCCTAGCAGGTCCCACCGACGGGAAGAACTCTCGGAGGCAGAGCTTCTCTGGCCGTTACATTTTATTGCAGTTGATTTTTTTTTATACTTTGTGTTTACAAAACCAGAGCAGATTGCAAGCGTCCATCCGTCCCTCTGTAGGAGTGGACGAGGCGGTCAGTGTCCCCCGTCCCCCCCAGTACATTCACAGTGTCCTCCCGCCATCCAGTCAGACCCGGCCTTCACAGGCTGGAAGGAGGCGGAGTTAGTGCAGCCACTCCTTTCCTCACACCGTCCCTGGTGAAGCCATGAGTCTTCGTCTTCTACGTCTGAGTCTCTAAAGGGACATTCCTGACCTGGACAAGGCCGCCACCCACAGCTAAAAGGCTAATGCTAACATCTGCAACCCGCCACCGTCTGAACCCTGCAACAGAGAGTGTGTGTGAGTGTGTGTGTGTGTGTGTGTGTGTGTGTGTGTGTGTGGAGACTAAACGAGACCCTACGAAGCTCCAGAAAGTCTTAATGTTGCTTTTGTAAGTTTATTATGCTAACTGATAGCATAGCTGATCAGAGATCACCAACTCCAAGAATGTCATTAGAAACTTTTTAAAAGCTTGAATCTGAATTTGTGTCGATTGATTTGCTGATCAGCCAGTTTGAGAGTAAAAGATCCTGCTGACCCACGGAGGAGACGGTGAAACATGGACAGAACAGACAAGCAGGATTAAAGACTCACAACGGGAGACAGAAGCTATATCTGCACGATGCAACAAGCAGCTGGAATCCTGACAAAAGACAGAAAAATGAACTGGAAACGATCAAGATTTTATAAATTCAAGTTGAGAAGCACCAGACCAGGAAACACTAAAAGACCTCCTAAAGAGAGTCTTTAAAAGTCCCATTGGGGGGGGGGGGGGGGGCAGTCCACCTGTGTTTGGCATCACTGTGCTGTTTTAGCCAATCAGAGACCAGGACGGAGGTCCAGGTTCTTTCTTATAGGCTGAAAGAAGAAAAGGTTTGGAACCCCTGCTTTAAAAGACCATCTAAAGCAGGGGTGTCCAACCCCGGTCCTGGAGGACTCCTGTCCTGGAGGACCCCTGTCCTGGAGGACCCCTGTCCTGGAGGACCCCTGTCCTGGAGGTTGTAGCTCCTCCCTGCTTCAGCTTACCTGAATCTAATGATGATGTCATCACCAAGGTTGTGAAAAGCCCAATAACGAGCCCCTCATTACAGTCAGGTGTGTTGGAACTGGGAGGAGCTAAACCTGCAGGACGCCGGCCCTCCAGGACCGAGGTTGGACACCCCTGGTCTAAAGTCTCCTGAAAGAAGTGGAGATGAACCTCAAGGGTCTTTAAAATCCAAGAGCCTAAATTTGAATAAATATTAGAGGGCACTTGAAGAAACCTAAAAGAATGTTTGAAGACACATTAAACACCCGACTGGACTCTTGAAGATCCGCTGAAGAACTGATGGAGCCTTAAAGAACAATTATAAGACTGTGGTAGAACATATACTGAAAGAAATAACAAAGGGCCCTTAAAGAATGCTTGAAAACCCCTTAAAGTACTTTAAAAAAGAATCCCTTAAAGACCACATGAAGAACTGGTAAAGGACCCTTAAATGTTAATATATATTTGAAGAAATGTTTAAGGGCCTTTAAAGTCCCTTGAAAAAGATCGTTAAATGTCTCGAAAGAACTGTGAATGGCACACTTAAGGACTTAAGACCCCTTAGGGACCAGTGACAGACCTGATGAGGGACCCTTAAAGATCTAAAGACCCTTAAAGATTCTTAACAGACTCTTGACATGAACACATATTTGAGGAAATATGTCGTCCATTCACCCCCTGGTGGCGCCCCCTGCTGTGGCGAGCGTGTGCACAGTGTGATCAGTGTCGGTTAGTTTGCTCAGTGGTTCAGGCGGTGGGCTGTTCCGGTGCGGTGCGGCCGCGGCGAGCAGGATGGCGATGAGGCGTGAAGCAGGTGCTGCTGATGGAGGGGGGCCTGAGGAGCAGAGGGAAGGTGGGCGTCACTCTGTGGAAGTGGGCAGGGGTCTGGGTGGGCGTCGGGGTCGAGGTGGGCCTGCCGCTGCAGCGTGGGTCTCTGAACGGCGGCGGCGGCGGCGGCTCTGGCCTCCCTCTTGGGCGTGTTGTTGAGGATGTCCAGGCTGCGGCGGCTGGACGAGATCACGTCGGCCACGAACTTGGTGCACTCAGCACAGACGTCACGCAGCGAGCAGCCGTGAGCGTAGAGGTGAGGAAACTCCTCCTCCACCGAGCGTCGGGACAGACTGCGCAGAGACCTGTAGGGAAACACCACAACGTTCCTCACTGGTAACCATGGCAACGCATCCACCACAACGGTCCTCACCGGTAACCATGGCAACCCATCCACCACAACGTTCCTCACCGGTAACCATGGCAACGCATCCACCACAACGTTCCTCACCGGTAACCATGGCAACCCATCCACCACAACGGTTCCTCACCGGTAACCATGGCAACGCATCCACCACAACGGTCCTCACCGGTAACCATGGCAACGCATCCACCACAACGGTTCCTCACCGGTAACCATGGCAACCCATCCACCACAACGGTCCTCACCGGTAACCATGGCAATGCATCCACCACAACGGTTCCTCACCGGTAACCATGGCAACCCATCCACCACAACGTTCCTCACCGGTAACCATGGCAACCCATCCACCACAACGTTCCTCACCGGTAACCATGGCAACCCATCCACCACAACGGTTCAACATTCGTCTTTTTTGTTTCACAAAAGTTTCACGTTTAAACTTGAACGATTTGAAAATGATTTCGATGGAAAAGGAAGAAACACTGAAAACACTCCAGTTTTCATGTCGG
>NC_137631.1:423056-433056 GCF_963383615.2 Lipophrys pholis | reverse complement strand
AGAAGAAGGACAGACCAAAGAAGGAAAATAGAAGTGGAAGGAGGAAGAGACGAGAGGAGGAAGGAGAAAAAAACAACAACAAAGAAGTGAATTCAGAAAAGAGAAGGAAAACAAAAGAAGAGAGGAGGAGGCGTCAACAACCAAAACACTACAACCTCCTTTTTTTGAGGAAATGATGGAATGACGACCTTTTTATTTTCACTAAACACAAAAACTGCTTCGTCACAAAGACGTCCAGGAACAGTTTGACCTCACAAAGACGTCCAGGAACAGTTTGACCTCACAAAGACATCTAGGAACAGTTTGACCTCACAAAGACATCCAGGAACAGTTTGACCTCACAAAGACGTCCAGGAACAGTTTGACCTCACAAAGACATCTAGGAACAGTTTGACCTCACAAAGACATCTAGGAACAGTTTGACCTCACAAAGACGTCCAGGAACAGTTTGACCTCACAAAGACGTCCAGGAACAGTTTGACCTCACAAAGACGTCCAGAAACAGTTTGACCTCACAAAGACATCCAGGAACAGTTTGACCTCACAAAGACGTCCAGGAACAGTTTGACCTCACAAAGACGTCCAGGAACAGTTTGACCTCACAAAGACATCCAGGAACAGTTTGACCTCACAAAGACATCTAGGAACAGTTTGACCTCACAAAGACGTCCAGGAACAGTTTGACCTCACAAAGACGTCCAGGAACAGTTTGACCTCACAAAGACGTCCAGGAACAGTTTGACCTCACAAAGACATCTAGGAACAGTTTGACCTCACAAAGACGTCCAGGAACAGTTTGACCTCACAAAGACGTCCAGGAACAGTTTGACCTCACAAAGACGTCTAGGAACAGTTTGACCTCACAAAGACGTCCAGGAACAGTTTGACCTCACAAAGACATCCAGGAACAGTTTGACCTCACAAAGACATCCAGGAACAGTTTGACCTCACAAAGACATCTAGGAACAGTTTGACCTCACAAAGACATCTAGGAACAGTTTGACCTCACAAAGACATCCAGGAACAGTTTGACCTCACAAAGACATCCAGGAACAGTTTGACCTCACAAAGACATCTAGGAACAGTTTGACCTCACAAAGACGTCCAGGAACAGTTTGACCTCACAAAGACGTCCAGGAACAGTTTGACCTCACAAAGACATCCAGGAACAGTTTGACCTCACAAAGACGTCCAGGAACAGTTTGACCTCACAAAGACATCCAGGAACAGTTTGACCTCACAAAGACGTCCAGGAACAGTTTGACCTCACAAAGACGTCCAGGAACAGTTTGACCTCACAAAGACATCCAGGAACAGTTTGACCTCACAAAGACATCCAGGAACAGTTTGACCTCACAAAGACATCTAGGAACAGTTTGACCTCACAAAGACGTCCAGGAACAGTTTGACCTCACAAAGACGTCCAGGAACAGTTTGACCTCACAAAGACATCCAGGAACAGTTTGACCTCACAAAGACGTCCAGGAACAGTTTGACCTCACAAAGACATCTAGGAACAACGGATGTAAAACGAAGGAAAAGAAAGAAGACGGGAAGAACCTGGAGAAACAGGATTAAATGAGTGCTTTTATGTCGATGATGCTGTGATGTCGTCTCACCATCCACTTGGGCTCGTCTCCGGTTCTGGATTCCGTCGTCTCGTCGACCGAACTGAGCGACAGGCGGGCCGGAGAGGGCGGGGCCAAGCCGTGGCCCGGGAACGAGGCTGGGACGTGGAAAAAAACTCAATCAGCTCGACCAGGCGGACATTTCAATGTCCGTGTTCAGTGTTTCCATGGCAACTCTTCAGGTGAGAAACGTTTTGGTATTTTTGTTTCAGAACACTTTCACATTTGCATGATGTCATTTCCACCCTGGGCCACTAGTGGGTGCTGTTTGTTTTTGGAATGAAAACACACACACACACACACACACACACACACACACACACACACACACACACACACACACACACACACACACACACACACACACACACACACACACACACACACCACAGAGTAATGAGCTCTAAACATCAATGAGAAACTGACATTCTAGTACTACAGTATATCCTCTCAGCACTGTGAATTGTTTATTGTATATTTGTACTTCTCCGGGTTTTCTGCTTTGCAGTTGTTCATAAATACAAGCGAGAAGCAGCAGCTCTTCTGTCTCATTATAAGACTGTAAAATGGATGAGATATTCTGCATGCAGCAGTAATGCAGGTTTTACTGTGATACTGTAGCAGATTTCTGCTGTCAGACAGTGACATCTAGTGGTCACAGATGGTATGCATTTTGATATTCAAGTTGCTTTTTAATAATAGAAGCTGCATGAACTGGAAGTACGGCAATAAAACAGGCAACAATGTGGTCAAAGTATGAATTACATTTAAATAGTTTATTTTTGAAGGAATTTATATTTCAAAGCTGTAGGTTGTTTCTTTCAGTCAATAGTGATGTAATTTGATTACTTATGCGGCTTTCAACATTGTCTGAACAGTTATCTTTATGAATATATATATAACTACATATTTGTCTTCACATGGAGGGAAGAAAAGTAAACATATTCAAGTAAACAGACTAAGTAAGTACAGTAAAAAGTATTTATATGTCATTACTTTCCACTATTATTCCAATAGTGTGACCGTCCTGGATTACTAATGTGATACCAGAGTACCACCAGAGTACCACCACCACGGTACGGAGTAAACAACCTGTAAACATCCTCAGCTGTGGCTGATCAACAGAAGAGGCTTACACTCCTCCCAACACACACACAGGAGCAGACTGCCCCCTGCTGGTGGGGCTAGTGACAGTTTGTAGTGACCATAGTAGAAACAGTAGTAATACTAGAGGTGCTAGGAAGAGTAATACAGCTCCAAAGCGCTTTACATAGCTCATCACATTCATTCACCAACTCCAATGGGGGCAGTTTGGGGTTCTGTGTCTTGCCCAAGGACACTCCGGCACGTAGGCAGAGATGGGAATCGAACCTGCAACCTTCTGATTGGGAAACGACTGCTCTACCAACCGAGCTATAGAGTAGAGGTGGTGGAAGTAATAAACGTAATAGTTAGTAGTAACAGCATTGGTTGTATTACTACAAGTATCAGCAGCAGTAGTAGTACTGTTAATAGTAGTACTAGTAGTATGAGTAGTAGTAGAAGTGCTATCAGTAGTTTTAGGAGTAGTAGTAATAGTAGCAGTAATGTTTATAGTAGTGCTAGTACTGCTTCTACTATATGTAGTACTGCTTCTACTATATGTTGTACTGCTTCTACTGTATGTTGTACTGATTCTACTGTATACAGTACTGCTTCTACTATATACAGTAATGTTTATAATATATGTAGTACTGCTTATACTATATGTTGTACTGATTCTACTGTATACGGTACTGCTTCTACTATATGCAGTACTGTTTATAATATATGTAGTACTGCTTCTACTATATGTAGTACTGCTTCTACTATATGTAGGACTGCTTATACTATATGTAGTACTGCTTCTACTATATGTAGGACTGCTTATACTATATGTAGTATACTATATGTAGTGCTGCTTCCACTATATGTTGTCCTATATGTAGTACTGCTTATACTATATGTAGCACTGTTTATAATATAAGTAGTACTGCTTCTACTATATGTAGTACTGTTCCTACTATATACTATATGTAGTACTGCTTCTACTATATACTATATGTAGTACTGCTTCTACTATATGTAGTATAGTATATGTAGTACTGCTTATACTATATGTAGTATAGTAAATGTAGTACTGCTTATAATATATGTAGTGTAGTATATGTAGTACTGCTTATACCATATGTAGTACTGCTTATGCTATATGCAGTATAGTATATTAGTATATGTAGTACTGCTTATACTATATGTAGTATAGTAAATGTAGTACTGCTTATAATATATGTAGTGTAGTATATGTAGTACTGCTTATACCATATGTAGTACTGCTTATGCTATATGCAGTATAGTATATTAGTATATGTAGTACTGCTTATACTATATGTAGTATAGTAAATGTAGTACTGCTTATAATATATGTAGTGTAGTATATGTAGTACTGCTTATACCATATGTAGTACTGCTTATGCTATATGCAGTATAGTATATTAGTATATGTAGTACTGCTTCCTCTCCAGTAATCCAAATCTCTTATTCATTTGATCCATTTTTTTCTCTATTTTAACCTTTTTTTTTTTCAAAATTCTAGTAATTTTTGAATTTTCTTATCATTTTACTTGCTGAGACTTTTTTCGAAGTCTTTATCAAAGAAATAAAAGTCATCATGAAAATGAATTTGGTGTAAAATAAAAATAGGATAAAATGTTTATGTATCATTTAGTTAGATTTCAAGGAACCTCATGTGGCTCCAGAGCAGCAGACCGCCGGTCTGGTTCATCCAGCCTGAGGCCTGTACTAGAACCTGAGACCTGTACTAGAACCTGAGGCCTGTACTAGAACCTGAGACCTGTACTAGAACCTGAGACCTGTACTAGAACCTGAGGCCTGTACTAGAACCTGAGACCTGTACTAGAACCTGAGACCTGTACTAGAACCTGAGGCCTGTACTAGAACCTGAGGCCTGTACTAGAACCTGAGACCTGTACTAGAGCCTGAGGCCTGTACTAGAACCTGAGACCTGTTCTAGGAACCGTGATCAACATATCAGGATCTGTTTCCTGGTTAACTGATCCAGACACTTTGGATCCTGATAACTTTACTACCAAGCAGGTTCTCAACTCTCTGGTTCTACCCAGACCAGGTGTGAGCGTTCACATGAAAGGGGCGGAGCTTGCAGCGTCTGACCAATCACACACAGAGACACTCTGCAGAGCAGTTTCCAGATTACTGAAGGAGCAGTTAATCTCTGAGATTAAGAAGAATTCAAACTCATCCAGCAGCTCAAAGCAACACTGCTGCTGCAGCCAGAACCAGAACCTTCCTGACTTGGTGAGATTAGAGCAGATTAATGGATCAGTGATATAAAGGAACAGCACTGTGATCACTCAGTTCCACTTTATTCCAGCAGAACGGTTCCAGGCAGAACTTCCTCACTGCTCTTCTTTTACTTTAGGTTCTCCATCACTGGTTCTGAGGCGGAGGTTCTCTTGTGTTTCCTGTTGGAATATTAATTCATCACCATGACGACAGGAGGAGTTCTGGTTCTATAAATTCATGGTTCTGCAGTTCTGTCAGGTGTGATCATGAACCTCATTATTCCAGATAAACAGACCTGGAACAAGTCAAGAACCAGAACCAGAACCTCCTTCAGAGCCTCAGAGACCAGGATTTATTGTATTATGTCTAAAGATTGTTCTAGATTAATTTCTCCTCTCCTCTCTGCTGCAGCTCAGAGCTGAACCTGCCCACCAATCACCATCATTTAAGAATGGGCGGGGCATTTTCCAAGAGATCTGATTGGTCAGGAGGCGGAGCTCTGACCTCTTATCTAGAACATAACCTGCTCTGGAGCAGGTTAGACTTTCAGCGTCAGTTACCAGGTGATTTATCCTGGTGAGAAGTGAACCAGCCTCATAGGACAGAAACCCAGAGTTAATCCTGAAGTTATCTGGATAAGAGAACCACCAGTGTCGTAGTACAGGCCTCTGGTGTGATTGTTCTAGTCCGGTCGTTCCTCTCTGGGCGGTATTGCAGAAAGCAGGTTTTGTAAAAACTCAGAGCATGTTAACCCTGATGTGAGGGAAACTCAGAGTTTTCCGTTCCAGAAAGAGAGCTGAGTGAAGCTCTGGGTCAGTCACCATGGTAACAGACAGACAGAACCTGCTGGCAGGTTCAGTAGAAGAAACCCTGAGTTTCTACTGGCTCCTCCCACCTGAAGCAGCTACAACAAATGGATTGTCCTTATTTCCGAACCCGATCGACGTCCAGACGGAAATAATTTGACATGACTTCTGTCACGAGAATCTTCTGGCCCAGATTAGCAGTTTGTTTTATTTACTGGATTAATTCCTTCTTGAATCGACCCGCGCTTCACATCAGAGCCCATTTTATGCACAACATTACGTTTTTGTGTCAGATGGTGGTTTTCTTTATAATACTGGTGAAGAATCAGCCAAACAAGTGATCTGATTCTCTTTCTATCCTTCCTGTCTGCTGCCAGCTTCAGATTAATGGGTTCAAACTGAAGCAGCACTTTTCTCCCGGTCGTCTCTCTTCTTTTACGGGTTTTGGGACTGTTGCCATAGCGACCGGTGGAATCGGGGCTCCACTGATGAAGCTTTTTATTGTGGTTGTTCAGGCGAGAAACTGAAGGCTCACATACTCAGAGTTGATTGATCTAATTCAGATCAGCTGTTCTGGAACCGGAAACTGTGACGTTCTACTCAGAGTGAGTTGTGAGTTGTCAGCGTCAGTGAGTGGGATCAGTGCAGACTAAAGGGAGCTGGATAAGATGTAAAGAATTACTCTACATTCTGACCTCTGAAGTGAGGAGGTGGTCCGGTCCCGGTCAGCGTCCTGGAACGAGGCCTCTCGCTCCTCAGCCGGATAGCTCCGCCCATCTGGATGGCCCCGCCCAGCTGGGCCGACTCGGACAGCGAAGGAAGCATCTCCCCGCGGAGCAGCGCCAGGTCGTGTTCTGAGAAGGAGCGGTCTCTCTTCAGAGGCATCGGGGAGCTCTCCGTCCTCCTCAGCTCGCCGTTATCCGGGGACTCCTCCTCCTGTGGGCGGGCCGAAGGAGGTCAGGGAGGTAAGGGAGGTCAGGGAGGCCAGGGAGGTAAGGGAGGTCAGAGAGGTCAGGGAGGTAAGGGAGGTCAGAGAGGTAAGGGAGGTAAGGGAGGTCAGAGAGGTAAGGGAGGTCAGGGAGGTAAGGGAGGTAAGGGAGGTCAGGGAGGTAAGGGAGGTCAGGGAGGTCAGAGAGGTAAGGGAGGTAAGGGAGGTAAGGGAGGTCAGAGAGGTCAGGGAGGTAAGGGAGGTAAGGGAGGTAAGGGAGGTCAGAGAGGTAAGGGAGGTCAGGGAGGTCAGGGAGGTAAGGGAGGTAAGGGAGGTCAGAGAGGTAAGGGAGGTCAGGGAGGTAAGGGAGGTAAGGGAGGTCAGGGAGGTAAGGGAGGTCAGGGAGGTCAGAGAGGTAAGGGAGGTAAGGGAGGTAAGGGAGGTCAGAGAGGTAAGGGAGGTCAGGGAGGTAAGGGAGGTAAGGGAGGTAAGGGAGGTCAGAGAGGTAAGGGAGGTCAGAGAGGTCAGGGAGGTAAGGGAGGTAAGGGGGGTAAGGGAGGTAAGGGAGGTAAGGGAGGTCAGAGAGGTAAGGGAGGTCAGGGAGGTAAGGGAGGTAGAAACATGCAGTAGAAGGAGCAGAGTGGGCGGAGCTTCCCAATTCTGTCTGTAAACAACGAGATGCTTCCTCGGGTCGGGGGCTCACCTCAGAGATGTTCATCTCCTCCATCTCAGCCAGGGTCGGGGCCTTGAGCAGGACGCGAGGGCGGGACGGCGGTGGCCGGAGCCCCGCCTCCGTCACTGATAGGTCGATGCAGGAGGTGGACTTTATGTTACAGGGACACGACTGGGCGAGGCAAGGCAGTGAGCCGAACGCTGAGGGAAGAAAACCCAAAACCTGGAGTCACACAGAGCCAGGAACCAAAACGCAACCTGGACCCTCAATCTGAGGTCAGAGGAGGAAGATGCTCTATAATCTGGTGTTAGAGGAGGAAGATGCTCTATAATCTGGTGTTCGGGGAGGAAGATGCTCTATAATCTGGTGTTAGAGGAGGAAGATGCTCTATAATCTGGTGTTAGAGGAGGAAGATGCTCTATAATCTGGTGTTAGAGGAGGAAGATGCTCTATAATCTGGTGTTCGGGGAGGAAGATGCTCTATAATCTGGTGTTAGAGGAGGAAGATGCTCTATAATCTGGTGTTAGAGGAGGCAGATGTTTTATAATCTGATGTTAGAGGGGGAAGGTGCTCTATAAACAGATTTATGAACTTAGAACAAGAAGCAGCATTAAAACATTAGAAGAGAAACCAGCAGACAGAGGGGAACAGTTATATAATCCATCTTCTTTCCACTCTGACTAACCATGGACACGTTGGCATTACAGCTGCTGATAATAATGATAATAATAATAATAATAAATATGAATAATCTAGTTCCACATTAGAGCTGAAGACATTTGAAATGCGACTTTCAGTTTTGATCATCTGAATTCAAAGGAAATGACTTTATGGTCTTTATTCATTCACAGAGCTTTATTATTGTTTGATAAAGATTTCAGTTAAGTTTTCCTCGTAAAACGAAGCTTCACTGATTAAATGTGGCGACGTCACCTGGTAAAGAACCGAGTGGGAAAAGTTCAGCAGCAGGAACAGACACAGTTTTACTGACATGCCAGGACCTCTTCTGATGTTTTATCATTCTTCCCCGTGTGTAAAATGAAACTGCTTCATCAGCGAATCACACAAGGTTTCACCTCGAACGACCTTGATCTGGAAATAGACACTCGGTCAATAATTGTGAAACGTGAAACCACCTTCAGAGGCTCTGGAGGCAGAACTCCTCTTGGTGTGCTTCAGTACGGAAAGTACCACCCGGCGCGCAGTACTTCTACTTCAACGTGACCTTATGAGGTTGTGAGTACTTTGGGTGCAGCCCCATAAAGATATCAACCTCACGTCAAAGCAGTAAAAGGGAATAAACTTCTAAAGACACAAAGCAACAATAAGAGCTCGTTACAGTGTCGGTGAGCTTTCCACTGCTGGATCACTGAGGCCACATTCACACCACATCTCATATAGCAGCGGTTGGCCAGTAGAGGGCGCCAGAGCGCAGCCACCTGGGAGCGAACAGGAGAATTCATTTGAATTAAATATAGAAATAAACTGTAATACTGTCAAAATATGTTCCTGCAAACAAACTAACAATGAACCCTGAACTGTGTTCATCTCATTTTCTACAGATAATCTTCAATAAAGGAGAATTTCTTGATTTCTCTCTAGTGTGTGTGTGTGTGTGTGTGTGTGTGTGTGTGTGTGTGTGTGTGTGTGTGTGTGTGTGTGTGTGTGTGTGTGTGAGCTGCAGAAAGCCCCCCCGAGGAGGCGGGGCTTAGTAGCGATCTCACCAATGACTGATCAGCACCAGAGTGACTAACATGAACTCCTTTTGATGTTGAGCCTTTTGATCCTCCAGAGCTGCTCTGTGATTGGCTGAAAGTCACTTCTGGTTTGTTCTGCTGTTTCTACCAGATGTTGGCATGAAGACAACAAGTTGGATTATTAACTCTGTCACTTCTCTTCTAATTCACTGTTTGAAAGAAGACTTTTGAAAAGCTGCATGTTCAGTTTGCTCTTAGTCATTTTTATATTCACACAAACAGAAATGTGTTTGTTAATGTTTATAAATGTTTAGATATGTTCATACTTATCAAAGACTGAAAATTAACAAGCTTGAAAGCACACCGTATATTTTGCACTTCTCTTTTTGAGGTTTCTTTCAAAGAATTCTAAAATACTTTGAAAGATGGATTGATGTGTTGTTTGAAAATAAACCTGATAAACCTTTAGTTTCCCTAAACTCAGACTAACTGTCATTTCCAGTAAAGCAGCAACAAAACACCTTCCGTTTCTAAAAGAGATGAATGAAAACATAGTATGTTAATATACGAATCTTAATAAGTGTCTCTGTTCACCAGCTGTTTAAAAGAACTATGTTTCACCACTAGGGGGCTCTCTGTTCACCAGCTGTTTAAAAGAACTATGTTTCACCACTAGGGGGCTCTCTGTTCACTAGCTGTTTAAAAGAACTATGTTTCACCACTAGGGGGCTCTCTGTTCACTAGCTGTTTAAAAGAACTATGTTTCACCACTAGGGGGCTCTCTGTTCACTAGCTGTTTAAAAGAACTATGTTTCACCACTAGGGGGCTCTCTCAATCTAAAAAAGGCCAGACTGTTGTAATGTGTTTTATTAAAGGAGACATATCATGCTTTTAAATCCTTCCTTTTTACATATAAATCATACAGTT